>NC_052340.1:30988817-31093817 GCF_016432855.1 Salvelinus namaycush | reverse complement strand
GCACGGACCCTGTGGGGCCCCCATGTTCAGGATCAGCATGGCAGAGGGGTTTTTGCATACCTTCACTTCTTGGGGTCGGCCCATCAGGAAGTCCAGGACCCATTTGCACAAGAAGGAGTTCAAAGCCAGGGTCCTGGGGAGCTTGGAGGGTACTATGGTGTTGAAGGCTGAGCTGTAGTCGATAAACAGAATTCTTACATAGGTAAGACTGCTAGTGACTCTTACATACAGTACCAGTCAAAAGTTTGGACACACCTACTCATTCCAGGGTTCTTCGTTATTTTTACTATGTTCTACATTGTAGAATAACAGTTAAGATATCAAAACTAACAAATAACTCATATAGAATCATGTAGTAACAAAAAAAAAGGCAAAGGGTGTCTACTTTGAAGAATCTCAAATATAAAATATATTTTGATTTGTTTAACACTTTTTTGGTTACTACATTATTCCATGTGCTATTTCATAGTTTTGATGTCTTCACCATGTCTTCACTATTATTCTAGAATGTAGATAATAGTAAAAAATTAAGAAACACCCGAGAATGAGTAGGTGTGTCCCAACTTTTGATTGGTACTGTATGTAAGAGTCACTAGCAGTCAGCATTTTCATCATCATCAATGTCCTGTAAGTTGCATAATCATCATCAACATTATTATCATGGTCATTATCAATTTCCAGTCAATTGCATCATCATAATCATACATTTCCAGTCAATTTCTTCATCATAATCATCTATTTCCTGTCAATTTCATCATAATAATCATACATTTCCAGTCAATTTCTTCATCATAATCATCTATTTCCTGTCAATTTCATCATAATAATAAACATCATCAACAACAGCACCTACAGATCACCACGATGCCCTTAGCTCTCTGACGTTGGCTTATGTGAGTGTTGGTCTCAAATATCAGAAGAAAGTTGGCAGAGCTCAACCCTTAAAAAGAGCAAATCCATGAAGATAACTCTTTATTTTTACCTGTGAGTGAACTAAGTCAGTGAATGTTAGTACATTCCCCTGCTGACAACTCATAGAAGTAATGAAAGACAAAGTAAACCCAACACTTTCACCAACGTCAAGACTTTTTAACGAATTACAGAAAGAAACGTTAAGCTTTGAAAGGTTTTGACACTACTCAAAGCAACCAACTGTCTTTGATCACTGCCATTTGGAAGTTTTAAAATGCAAAGTTCCCTTCTCGGCATGTCCCCTAATCCACTGAAAGTGTTGTTGATGAAAGAACAGAAAAATATTGACTTTTTTGAACAGCGTTGGGTTTGGTGAGTGTTAGGAATAATCCCCGAAGTGTTCTGAAAATGAACGGATCTCATGAGGTTTCCCTGTTCTGGGGCCGACTGGGTCTTCAGCTTTGGATTCAGCTTTTAACTATCATAGCCCATTAGTCTGAGTCCAGCCCAGTGGACTTCAGCAAATATAGTACTAACCATCTTCCCCCAGAGGCCACATCTTAATAATGCAACATGTTTGACTCTCCCACACAGCAACCGACTGTCTGCTAGTCAGTTAAATCAGGTAGTCTGTGATATAGGATATCTTAACTTTTCAGGGGACACCAGCAACTCTCTCTCTACCTGCTTCACTGGTACTGTTAGTAACCAATAGCAAGGCCCCGGCCAGGTACTGTTAGTAACCAATAGCAAGGCCCCGGCCAGGTACTGTTAGTAACCAATAGCAAGGCCCCGGCCAGGTACTGTTAGTAACCAATAGCAAGGCCCCGGCCAGGTACCGTTAGTAACCAATAGCAAGGCCCCGGCCAGGTACTGTTAGTAACCAATAGCAAGGCCCCGGCCAGGTACTATTAGTAACCAATAGCAAGGCCCCAGCCACGAGGCTTCAACTTAATAATGCAACATGTCTGACCCTTCCTCTCCAGCTAGGGCGCTTCTCAACTGACTGTTTGTTAGTAAGTTGGTCAGTTAGTCTGTGTTACAAGAGGAGGTTAACTGTAACTACAGCATGTTGGCTTTGATCTGGGTTTCAAGTGTGACGCTGCTAAAGTTCACATTGTGGTTGTCTACGCCAGATGCTACAATTATGGCTCCACACATACACTGAGTGTACAAACATTAGGAACACCTTCCTAATATTGAGTTCCACGACCTTTCGCCCTCAGAACAACCTCAATTCGTCAGTGTATGGACTCTACAAGGTGTTGAAAGCGTTCCACAGGGATGCTGGCCCATGTTGACTCCAAAGCTTCCCACAGTTTTATCAAGTTGGCTGAATGTCCTTTGGGTGGTGGACCATTCTTGATACACATGGGAAACTGTTGAGCGTGAAAAACTCAGCAGCGTTGCAGTTCTTGACACACACAAACCGGTGCGGCTGGCACCTACTACCATACCTAATTTAAAGGCACTTAAATATTTTGTCTTGCCCATTCACCCTCTGAATGGCACACATACACAATCCGTCTCAATTGTCTCAAGGCTTAAAAATCCTTCTTTAACCTGTCTCCTCCCCTTCATCTACACTGATTGAAGTGGATTTAACAAGTGACATCAATAAGGAATCATAGCTTTCATCTGGATTCACCTAGTCAGTCTACATCATGGAAAAAGCTGGTGTTCCTAATGTTTTGTCCACTCAGTGTACATGCCGTGCCTGTGAGAACACAAGCTTATGGCAGTTATTATATTTTCATTGACATTGCATAACATAGCGTTTATGTAACTCTCCAGCATTGACATCAGCACAGTGTTAAGGGTGACATCACTGCTGTGAGTTAATAAGCTCGACAGTTACCTGGATGATCCTAATAATTACATAAAAAACATCCTGCCGGATTCAGGTTCTCTATGAAACTCTATGTAGAGGGAAAAAAGTGGTTCGCTCCCGCAGAGGAGGTAAACAGGTCTCTTACAGCATTGTATTATCTGAAGGACCCACCAATAAAACGCCACCCATCAGAGATTACCATACACCACTGTCACAAAAACAGACAGAGAGAGAGAAACAGTGAAACACAGTGTGCTATAAGATATTCATAGAAACACACCACTTCATCCAAGAGTAAGACAAACACACACACACACACACACACACACACACACACACACACACACACACACACACACACACACACACACACACACACACACACACACACACACACACACACACACACACACACACACACACACACACTGCTGCTCCATAGTAGAATGAAACAGCCGGTCGCTATGTGCCCAAGTGACAGAGTGAAAGAGACATACATGACTTCTTACAAGACTGCAATCACGGCACAACCAAGCTCATCTCCTAGGCCTTGGTCTACCTTGGACAACATACATGCAATACGTGCCTGCAGACGCCACAATGTAAAGCACATTTCAAGGTTCCATGGAGTTAATCAATATAAATGTTAGATCCTCTATGTCTGCATGCAACCGCCCCTCAGGCAAGCGAGGCACTGAGAAGAAAATACAAATTCCTAAGTCAGACTCATTGTTGCTGAGAATCTGAGGAAAAGACCCTGCAATACCCTCTCTGCTAAAAATATATTTTCAAAGTGCATAGAAATGAGTTTTCTTTTGTAGAAATGGAAATGTGCTTTCTTTGTGAAGTCGGCAAAGAAAACAAACGAATTCAAGAGCACAATATTAGGCTTTCTAAATAGAAAACACTCACTATTTAGAGGGATAGAAAACCCCAGGTGAAATTGTATTTTGTGGAGTTGACACTATAAAGTCAGAAACAGCTTTTCGGAAGAAAAAAACATATGAGCTGCTCCACTAGGGCTGGAGATAGTTACAGGGAGTTTGTTTAGAATGTGTTTTAATGGCTAAAGTTACCAGTAGCATTGCATGTATTTTAGTGTGCACTTTAATGGTAAGAGTAAGCATTAGCATAGTGTGTGTTTAGAGTGTGTTTTACTGGATAGAGCAGGTTTAACGGAAATCATTTATTAGAGAGGATGGCCAAGGTGCCAAAGTCATTCAAATGAATCTTACATCACTGGAAGCTAACATGATTTTAGTGCATGCTAGCATATGCTCCGGGCCATGGCTCCCTACCAAAATAACACACAGGGGGTTTGGAGGTACACACAGGAACGTGAACTGGGTTACTATCAGCTCACTATACCCCCTAGAGTCACTTGGTGTCAGTAAACTCTCTGTTCTTTTCTCTACTCTGATGTCCTTTCCTCTCCTCTATCCCCCTTATCCTTCTCTCTTTTTCCCTTCTCATATCTTCACCCTCATCCACTTTCATCCACTCTCCTCCCCTCCTCCCTCCCTTCTCTCCACTCCTCCTCTCTTCATGTCCTAAACTTCCCCTTCATCTTCTCTCTGATGTCTCCTTTCATTCCCTCTCCTCTTCTTTTCCTCTGCTCTCTCCTTCACTTTCTCCTCATCCTTTCCTCTGCTCCCTCCTTCACTTTCTCCTCATCCTTTTCCTCTGCTCTCTCCTTCACTTTCTCCTCTGCTCTCTCCTTCACTTTCTCCTCATCTTTTCATCTGCTCTCTCCTTCACTTTCTCCTCATCTTTTCCTCTGCTCTCTCCTTCACTTTCTCCTCATCTTTTCCTCTGCTCTCCTTCACTTTCTCCTCATCTTTTCCTCTGCTCTCCTTCACTTTCTCCTCATCTTTTCATCTGCTCTCTCCTTTACTTTCTCCTCTTCTTTTCCTCTGCTCTCTCCTTCACTTTCTCCTCATCTTTTCATCTGCTCTCTCCTTCACTTTCTCCTCATCTTTTCATCTGCTCTCTCCTTCACTTTCTCATCTTCTCTTGTCTACTCATAATTAGCCCCATTCCCTCTCCTCTTCTACCCCCTCTCCATTCTTCCCTCCCCTCTCCCTTCTTCCACTCTGCCCTTCTTCCCCCTCCTCCACTCTTCATCTGGAGTGCAGAGGGTTCATCTCGTTGAAATGGGAGCCACTTGTCTGGGAGAGACGCTCCTTCAGTTTCATACCATGCCTTCAGGGAGGTTTAACTGTGTCAAAACTTGCTGTTGAATAAAGATGACAGTTGAGGGAGAGTACATGTGTGTATGTTTGTGTGTGCGTACAGTGTTTGTGTGTGTGTGCGTGTGTGTGTACAGTGTGTGTGTGTCCAGTGTGTATACCGTGGCTGGTGTAATGTGCACTAATGATTTTTGTTATTTTAAAAGGCTCATGGAAACGTTGGGTCCACATCAAAGCCTAGCCTATATAACCTCCAACCACCCACCCTGACACAAATACAAAACACACTCCTCCCCCGTGCCTATCCTTTGCGGGAGACAGTTACATAAGCCATGTATCATTCTCATGCAATGGCCACCAGAGCACAGGTATCCCTGTTACAGTTTCCTAATGGGTAAGCCTGGGTAGTACAGAGGTTGCAACAAACAGAACCCCTCTTTTAGGAATGAGAAAATCCACCAAACTAAATATTTTCACACAAAGCAAGCTCTTAACTATACAGTAAATGGACTCTCAGGCATAACAAGAGTTGAGCATATTGAGTGTCTGTTCAACTTGTTGACAAAGCATCCGCTCCACCCACGAAAAGGAGAGGGAGCGCCATCCAGTCCAGTCCAGCCCAGCCCAGTCTAGTCCAGTCATCCCCTTCAAAACAGCCAATGAGTCAGCTGGTCAAGCACCCCAGCATCCGACACCCAGCTCAGCTCAGGACAGTAACACTGAGACTGCTGGGTTCTTATTTGGGCCGGCCACGTTCAGCTCTATCAGACCAATTATGGGGAGACGAGAGACGGGGTGGAGGGATGAGGGTGTTCGTGTTGAGTTACGCTAACGCTTCACATTGTCTGAAACCAGAGTCAGCACTCCGTAGTCATCATGAAAATGAAGCTGACATTTCAAAGTCACCTTGCACCCCTCGCAGGCTGAGTGTTTGTGGCCCATGGCATGTGAGTGTAGTGTGTGTGTTTGTTTGTGTGTATGTATATTTGTGTATGTATATGTGTGTATGTGTGTGTATGTGTGTGTCTGTATGTGTATGTATGTGTGTGTGTGTGTGTTGTGTGTAGGCTGTTTGCTGACAACATGGAAAACGGAGGGGAGCGCTAGCACTAGCGGAGGTGACAGAGCGCTGATGCCCCACACCCTGTTCCGTGTGTGTGTGTGTGTGTGTGTGTGTGTGTGTGTGTGTGTGTGTGTGTGTGTGTGTGTGTGAGAGACTCTTAGCATGAAGGCCACCGACAATTCCCTATTTCAATTCATTTCCACCCTCACCAGGTGTATTAGAAGTCATACGACCGCTTCCCCCAACCCTCTAGAGCCCCTCTGCAACGACCTCATAGAATGAGAGTAGACCACAAGGCGACCTTCCAGGGGAGGCAAACCCCAACACAGACAAAGGACATTTCTGAACCCACACACGTCCACATACAGAGGACATGGTACAGAGTCATGGGAGGGGGATTGTAACCAATAGACTCTGATATCAAAAAGCAACCCTACATTTAGAAGAAGATGTGAGAGTGTATTGATTTATTTAGCCAAGACAGGTCCTGAGAAAAGCCCAGGGAGGGGAAGTGGGGTAGAGGTGACAGTTGATATACCATCAGGTAGTGATAGATGGTGCTAGGGGGTAGAGGTGACAGAGCATCAGGTAGTGATAGATGGTGCTAGGGGGTAGAGGTGACAGTTGATATAGCATCCGGTAGTGATAGATGGTGCTAGGGGGTAGAGGTGACAGATGATATAGCATCAGGTAGTGATAGATGGTGCTAGGGGGTAGAGGTGACAGGTGATATAGCATCAGGTAGTGATAGATGGTGCTAGGGGGTAGAGGTGACAGGTGATATAGCATCAGGTAGTGATAGATGGTGCTAGGGGGTAGAGGTGACACGTGATATAGCATCAGGTAGTGATAGATGGTGCTAGGGGGTAGAGGTGACAGGTGATATACCATCAGGTAGTGATAGATGGTGCTAGGGGGTAGAGGTGACAGATGATATAGCATCAGGTAGTGATAGATGGTGCTAGGGGGTAGAGGTGACAGGTGATATACCATCAGGTAGTGATAGATTGTCCCAATACAACCACTAGTCCCAACACAGTCAAAAGTCCCAATACAGCCACTTGTCCCATTACAGCCTCTAGTCCCATTACTGCCTCTAGTCCCAACACAGCCACTAGTCCCAACACAGCCACTAGTCCCATTACAGCAAATAGTCCCAATACATCCACTAGTCCCAATACAGACACTAGTGCCAAAACAGCAACTAGTCCCAAAACAACCACTAGTCCCAAAACAACCACTAGTCCCAATACATCCACTAGTCCCAATACAGCCAACAGTCCCAAAACAGCCACTTTTCACAATACAGCCACCAGTCCCAATACAGCCTCCAGTCCCAATACAGCTACTTGTCCCAATACAGCAACTAGCCCTAATATAGCCCTAGTCCCAATACAGCCACACAAGTCCAAATACAGTCACTAGTCCCATTAAATTCACTAGTTCCAATACAGCCACCAGTCCCAATACAGCTTCCAGTCCCAATACAGCCACTAGTCCAAATACAGCTTCCAGTCCCAATACAGCCTTGAGTCCCAATACAGCCACTAGTACAAATGCATCCCTAGTCCCAATACAGCCACACAAGTCCAAATACAGCCACTAGTCCCATTAAATTCACTAGTCCCAATACAGTCACCAGTCCCAATACAGCCACTATTCCCAATACAGCCACTAGTCCAAATACAGCCTCCAGTCCCAATACAGGCACTGGTCCCAATAGAGTTACTAGTCCCAATACAGCCACTAGTCCAAATACAGCCTTGAGTCCCATTACAGCCACTAGTCCCAATACAGCTCCTTGTCCCAATACAACCATTAGTCCCAACACAGCCTCTAGTTCCATTAAAGACACTAGTCTCATTACAGCCACTAGTCCCATTACAGCCACAAGTCCCATTACAGCTACTTGTCCAAATACAGCCACTGTCCCCATACATTCACGAGTCCCATTACAGCCACTAGTCCCATTACAGCCTCCAGTCCCAATACAGCCACTAGTTCCAATACAGCCAGACTAGTCCAAAAACCTCTACTAGTCCCAATACCGCACTAGTCACAATAATGCCACTAGTAAAATTGCAGCCAGTAGTCCACATACAGCCAGTAGTCCCAATATATCCACTAGTCCCATTATAGGAACTAGTCCCAATAAAGCCAGTAGTCCCAATACAGCATATAGTCCCATTTCAGCCACTTGTCCCATTACAGCAACTAGTCCCAACACAGCACTAGTCCCAATACAGCCACACAAGTCTAAATGCATACACTAGTCCCAAAACAACTTCTAGTCCAAATACAGCTACTAGTCCCAAAATAGCAACTAGTCCCAACACAGCCACACTAGTCCAAATACAGTCACGGGTAGCAACACAGCCACTAGTTCCAATACAGATACCTGTCCCAATACAGGTACTAGTCCCAATACATCCAATAGTCCCATTACAGCCTCTAGTCCCATTACAGCCACTAGTCCCAATAAAGCCACTAGTCCCATTACAGCTACTAGTCCCATTACAGACACTTGTCCAAATACATCCACTGTCCCAATACATTCACGAGTCCCATTACAGCAAATAGTCCCAATACAGCCACTAGTCCCAATAATGGCACTAGTGCCAATACAGACACTAGTGACAAAACAGCCACTAGTCCCAAAACAACACCAGTCCCAATACAGCTACTTGTCCCAATACAGCCACTAGCCCTAATATAACCCTAGTCCCAATACAGCCACACAAGTAAAATACAGCCACTAGTCACATTAAATACACTAGTCCCAATACAGCCACTATTCCCAATACAGCCACACACGTCCAAATACAGCCACTAGTCCCATTAAATTCACTAGTCCCAATACAGCCACCAGTCCCAATACAGCCACTATTCCCAATACAGCCACCAGTCCAAATACAGCCTCCAGTCCCAATACAGGCACTGGTCCAAATACAGCTACTAGTCCCAATACAGCCACTAGTCCATTTTACATTTACATTTAAGTCATTTAGCAGACGCTCTTATCCAGAGCGACTTACAAGTTGGTGCATTCACCTTATGATATCCAGTGGAACAACCACTTTACAATAGTGCATCTAACTCTTTTAAGGGGGGGGGGGGGTTAGAAGGATTACTTTATCCTATCCTAGGTATTCCTTAAAGAGGTGGTGTTTCAGGTGTTTCCGGAAGGTGGTGATTGACTCCGCTGACCTGGCGTCGTGGGGGAGTTTGTTCCACCATTGGGGTGCCAGGGCAGCGAACAGTTTTGACTGGGCTGAGCGGGAGCTGTACTTCCTCAGAGGTAGGGAGGCGAGCAGGCCAGAGGTGGATGAACGCAGTGCCCTTGTTTGGGTGTAGGGCCTGATCAGAGCCTGAAGGTACGGAGGTGCCGTTCCCCTCACAGCTCCGTAGGCAAGCACCATGGTCTTGTAGCGGATGCGAGCTTCAACTGGAAGCCAGTGGAGAGAGCGGAGGAGCGGGGTGACGTGAGAGAACTTGGGAAGGTTGAACACCAGACGGGCTGCGGCGTTCTGGATGAGTTGTAGGGGTTTAATGGCACAGGCAGGGAGCCCAGCCAACAGCGAGTTGCAGTAGTCCAGACGGGAGATGACAAGTGCCTGGATTAGGACCTGCGCCGCTTCCTGTGTGAGGCAGGGTCGTACTCTGCGAATGTTGTAGAGCATGAACCTACAGGAACGGGTCACCGCCTTGATGTTAGTTGAGAACGACAGCGTGTTGTCCAGGATCACGCCAAGGTTCTTAGCACTCTGGGAGGAGGACACAATGGAGTTGTCAACCGTGATGGCGAGATCATGGAACGGGCAGTCCTTCCCCGGGAGGAAGAGCAGCTCCGTCTTGCCGAGGTTCAGCTTGAGGTGGTGATCCGTCATCCACACTGATATGTCTGCCAGACATGCAGAGATGCGATTCGCCACCTGGTTATCAGAAGGGGGAAAGGAGAAGATTAATTGTGTGTCGTCTGCATAGCAATGATAGGAGAGACCATGTGAGGATATGACAGAGCCAAGTGACTTGGTGTATAGCGAGAATAGGAGAGGGCCTAGAACAGAGCCCTGGGGGACACCAGTGGTGAGAGCACGTGGTGCGGAGACAGATTCTCGCCACACCACCTGGTAGGAGCGACCTGTCAGGTAGGACGCAATCCAAGCGTGGGCCGCGCCGGAGATGCCCAACTCGGAGAGGGTGGAGAGGAGGATCTGATGGTTCACTGTATCAAAGGCAGCCGATAGGTCTAGAAGGATGAGAGCAGAGGAGAGAGAGTTAGCTTTAGCAGTGCGGAGCGCCTCCGTGACACAGAGAAGAGCAGTCTCAGTTGAATGACTAGTCTTAAAACCTGACTGATTTGGATCAAGAAGGTCATTCTGAGAGAGATAGCAGGAGAGCTGGCCAAGGACGGCACGTTCAAGAGTTTTGGAGAGAAAAGAAAGAAGGGATACTGGTCTGTAGTTGTTGACATCGGAGGGATCGAGTGTAGGTTTTTTCAGCAGGGGTGCAACTCTCGCTCTCTTGAAGGCGGAAGGGACGTAGCCAGCGGTCAAGGATGAGTTGATGAGCGAGGTGAGGTAAGGGAGAAGGTCTCCGGAAATGGCCTGGAGAAGAGAGGAGGGGATAGGGTCAAGCGGGCAGGTTGTTGGGCGGCCGGCCGTCACAAGACGCGAGATTTCATCTGGAGAGAGAGGGGAGAAAGAGGTCAAAGTACAGGGTAGGGCAGTGTGAGCAGAACCAGCGGTGTCGTTTGACTTAGCAAACGAGGATCGGATGTCGTCGACCTTCTTTTCAAAATGGTTGACGAAGTCATCCGCAGAGAGGGAGGAGGAGGGGGGAGGGGGAGGAGGATTCAGGAGGGAGGAGAAGGTGGCAAAGAGCTTCCTAGGGTTAGAGGCAGATGCTTGGAATTTAGAGTGGTAGAAAGTGGCTTTAGCAGCAGAGACAGAAGAGGAGAATGTAGAGAGGAGGGAGTGAAAGGATGCCAGGTCCGCAGGGAGGCGAGTTTTCCTCCATTTCCGCTCGGCTGCCCGGAGCCCTGTCCAAATACAGCTTCCAGTCCCAATACAGCCTTGAGTCCCAATACAGCCACTAGTCCCATTAAATTCACTAGTCCCAATACAGTCACCAGTCCCAATACAGCCACTATTCCCAATACAGCCACTAGTCCAAATACAGCCTCCAGTCCCAATACAGGCACTGGTCCCAATAGAGTTACTAGTCCCAATACAGCCTTGAGTCCCAATACAGCCACTAGTCCAAATACAGCCTTGAGTCCCATTACAGCCACTAGTCCCAATACAGCTCCTTGTCCCAATACAACCATTAGTCCCAACACAGCCTCTAGTTCCATTAAAGACACTAGTCTCATTACAGCCACTAGTCCCATTACAGCCACAAGTCCCATTACAGCTACTTGTCCAAATACAGCCACTGTCCCCATACATTCACGAGTCCCATTACAGCCTCCAGTCCCAATACAGCCACTAGTTCCAATACAGACAGACTAGTCCAAAAACCTCTACTAGTCCCAATACAGCAAACTAGTCCCAATACCGCACTAGTCACAATAATGCCACTAGTAAAATTGCAGCCAGTAGTCCACATACAGCCAGTAGTCCCAATATATCCACTAGTCCCAATATATCCACTAGTCCCAATACAGCCACCAGTCCCAATACAGCCACCAGTCCCAATACAGCCACTATTCCCAATACAGCCACCAGTCCAAATACAGCCTCCAGTCCCAATACAGGCACTGGTCCAAATACAGCTACTAGTCCCAATACAGCCTTGAGTCCCAATACAGCCACTAGTCCAAATACAGCTTCCAGTCCCAATACAGCCTTGAGTCCCAATACAGCCACTAGTCCCATTACAGCCTCTAGTCCCATTAAAAGCCACTAGTCTCATTACAGCCACTAGTCCCATTACAGCCACAAGTCCCATTACAGCTACTTGTCCAAATACAGACACTGTCCCAATACATTCACGAGTCCCATTACAGCCAATAGTCCCATTACAGCCTCTAGTCCCAACACAGCCACTAGTCCCAATACAGCCAGACTAGTCCAAAAACCTCTACTAGTCCCAATACAGCAAACTAGTCCCAATACTGCACTAGTCCCAATACAGCCACTAGTAAAACTGCAGCCAGTAGTCCAAATACAGCCAGTAGTCCATATATATCCACTAGTCCCATTATAGGAACTAGTCCCAATACAGCCAGTAGTCCCAATACAGCATATAGTCCCAATACAGCCACTTGTCCCATTACAGCAACTAGTCCCAAAACAACTTCTAGTCCAAATACAGCTACTAGTCCCAAAATAGCAACTAGTCCCAACACAGCCACACCAGTCCAAATACAGTCACGGGTAGCAACACAGCCACTAGTTCCAATACAGCTACCTGTCCCAATACAGCTACTAGTCCCAATACATCCAATAGTCCCATTACAGCCTCTAGTCCCATTACATCCAATGTCCCAATACATTCACGAGTCCCATTACTGCCTCTAGTCCCAACACAGCCACTAGTCCCATTACAGCAAATAGTCCCAATACAGCCACTAGTCCAAAAACATCCACTCATCCCAATACAGCAAACTAGTCCCAATACAGCCAGTAGTCCCAAAACAACTTCTAGTTCAAATACAGCTACTAGTCCAAAAATAGCAACTAGTCCCAAAACAGCCACACTGGTCCAAATACAGTCAGGGTAGCAATACAGCCACTAGTTCAATACCGCTACATGTCCCAATACAGTCACTAGTCCCAATACATCCAATAGTCCCAATACAGCCACCAGTCCCAATACATCCAATAGTCCCAATACAGCCACTAGTCCCATTAAAGCCACTAGTCCCATTACAGACACTTGTCCAAATACAGCCACTGTCCCAATACATTCACGAGTCCCATTACAGCCACTAGTCCCATTACAGTCTCTAGTCCCAATACAACCACAAGTCCCAATACAGCCACTAGCCCTAATATAGCCCTAGTCCCAATACAGCCACACTAGTCCAAATACAGCCACTAGTCCCATTAAATTCCCTAGTCCCAATACAGCCACCAGTCCCAATACAGCCACCAGTCCCAATACAGCCCCTATTCCCAACACAGCCACTAGTCCAAATACAGCTTCCAGTCCCAATGCAAACACAAGTCCCAATACAGCCACAAGTCCCAATATAGCCACTAGTCCAAATACAGCCACTAGTCCCAATACAGCCACTAGTCCCAATACAGCTACTAGTCCCAATACAGCCTTGAGTCCAATTACAGCCAATAGTCCCAATACAGCCCCTTGTACCAATACAACGACTAGTCCCAATACAGCCAAAGTCCTAATACAGCACTAGTCCATACAGCCCTAGTCCCATTACAGCCTCTAGTCCCAATTACAGCCTCTAGTCCCAATTACAGCCTCTAGTCCCAATACAGCCTTAGGCCCAATACAGACACTAGTCCCAATAAGACACTATCCAAATACAGCCACTGTCCCAATACAGCCACGAGTCCCAATACAGCCACTAGTCCCATTACAGCAAATAGTCCCAATACAGCCACACTAGTCAAAAACATTACTAGTCCCAATACAGCCACTAGTAAAATTGCAGCCAGTAGTGCAACACAGCCAGTAGTCCCAATACAGCCACTTGTCCATAACAGCAACTAGCCCAATACAGCCACTAGTCCCATTAAATTCACTAGTCCCAATAAAGCCACTAGTCCCATTACAGCTACTAGTCCCATTACAGGAAATAGTCCCAATACAGTCACTAGTCCCAATACCGCCACACTAGTCCAAAAACAACCATTGGTCCCAATACAGCAAACTAGTCCCAATACATTCACTAGTGACAATACAGCCACTAGTAAAATTGCAGCCCGTAGTACAACTACAGCCAGTAGTCCCAATACAGCCACTTGTCCATTACAGAACTAGCCCAATACAGCCACTAGTTCCATTAGAGCCTCTAGTCCAAATACAGCCACTAGTCCCAATACAGCCACAGAAGTCTAAATACAGGCACTAGTCCCAAAACAGCTTCTAGTCCAAATACAGCTACAAGTCCAAAAATAGCAACTAGTCCCAACACAGCCACACCAGTCCAAATACAGTCACGGGTAGCAACACAGCCACTAGTTCCAATACAGCTACCTGTCCCAATACAGCTACTAGTCCCAATACATCCAATAGTCCCATTACAGCCTCTAGTCCCATTACATCCAATGTCCCAATACATTCACGAGTCCCATTACTGCCTCTAGTCCCAACACAGCCACTAGTCCCATTACAGCAAATAGTCCCAATACAGCCACTAGTCCCATTACAGCAAATAGTCCCAATACAGCCACTAGTCCCAATACAGCCACTAGTCCCATTACAGCAAATAGTCCCAATACAGCCACTAGTCCCAATACAGCCACACTAGTCCAAAAACATCCACTCATCCCAATACAGCAAACTAGTCCCAATACAGCCAGTAGTCCCAAAACAACTTCTAGTTCAAATACAGCTACTAGTCCAAAAATAGCAACTAGTCCCAAAACAGCCACACTGGTCCAAATACAGTCACGGGTGCAATACAGCCACTACTTCCAATACAGCTACATGTCCCAATACGTCACTAGTCCAATACATCAATAGTCCCAATCAGCCCCAGTCCAATACATCCAATAGTCCCAATACAGCCACTAGTCCCATTAAAGCCACTACTCCCATTACAGACACTTGTCCAAATACAGCCACTGTCCCAATACATTCACGAGTCCCATTACAGCCACTAGTCCCATTACAGTCTCTAGTCCCAATACAGCCACAAGTCCCAATACAGCCACTAGCCCTAATACAGCCCTAGTCCCAATACAGCCACACTAGTCCAAATACAGCCACTAGTCCCATTAAATTCCCTAGTCCCAATACAGCCATTAGTCCCAATACAGCCACTATTCCCAACAACAGCCACCAGTCCCAATACAGCCACCAGTCCCAATACAGCCCCTATTCCCAACACAGCCACTAGTCCAAATACAGCTTCCAGTCCCAATACAAACACAAGTCCCAATACAGCCACAAGTCCCAATATAGCACTAGTCAAATACAGCCACTAGTCCCAATACAGCTACTAGTCCCAATACAGCTACTAGTCCCAATACAGCCTTGAGTCCAATTACAGCCAATAGTCCCAATACAGCCCCTTGTACCAATACAACGACTAGTCCCAATACAGCCAAAAGTCCTAATACAGCCACTAGTCCCATTACAGCCACTAGTCCCATTACAGCCTCTAGTCCCAATTACAGCCTCTAGTCCCAATACAGACACTAGTCCCAATAAAGACACTTATCCAAATACAGCCACTGTCCCAATACAGCCACGAGTCCCAATACAGCCACTAGTCCCATTACAGCAAATAGTCCCAATACAGCCACACTAGTCCAAAAACATCTACTAGTCCCAATACAGCCACTAGTAAAATTGCAGCCAGTAGTGCAACCACAGCCAGTAGTCCCAATACAGCCACTTGTCCCATAACAGCAACTAGCCCAATACAGCCACTAGTCCCAGTACACCCTCTAGTCCCAATACAGCCACTAGTCCCATTACAGCAAATAGTCCCAATACAGGAAATAGTCCCAATACAGTCACTAGTCCCAATACCGCCACACTAGTCCAAAAACAACCATTGGTCCCAATACAGCAAACTAGTCCCAATACATTCACTAGTGACAATACAGCCACTAGTAAAATTGCAGCCAGTAGTACAACTACAGCCAGTAGTCCCAATACAGCCACTTGTCCCATTACAGCAACTAGCCCAATACAGCCACTAGTTCCATTAGAGCCTCTAGTCCAAATACAGCCACTAGTCCCAATACAGCCACAGAAGTCTAAATACAGGCACTAGTCCCAAAACAGCTTCTAGTCCAAATACAGCTACAAGTCAAAAATAGCAACTAGTCCCAACACAGCCACACCAGTCCAAATACAGTCACGGGTAGCAACACAGCCACTAGTTCCAATACAGTACCTGTCCCAATACAGGAACAGTCCCATTACAGCTACTAGTCCCATTACAGACACTTGTCCAAATACATCCACTGTCCCAATACAATCACGAGTCCCATTACTGCCTCTAGTCCCAACACAGCCACTAGTCCCATTACAGCAAATAGTCCCAATACATCCACTAGTCCCAATACAGACACTAGTGCCAAAACAGCAACTAGTCCCAAAACAACCACTAGTCCCATTACAGCAAATAGTCCCAATACAGCCACTGTCCCAATACAGCCCCACTAGTCCAAAAACATCCACTCATCCCAATACAGCAAACTAGTCCCAATACAGCCAGTAGTCCCAAAACAACTTCTAGTTCAAATACAGCTACTAGTCCAAAAATAGCAACTAGTCCCAACACAGCCACACTGGTCCAAATACAGTCACGGGTAGCAATACAGCCACTACTTCCAATACAGCTACATGTCCCAATACAGTCACTAGTCCCAATACATCCAATAGTCCCAATACAGCCACCAGTCCCAATACATCCAATAGTCCCAATACAGCCACTAGTCCCATTAAAGCCACTACTCCCATTACAGACACTTGTCCAAATACAGCCACTGTCAATACATTCACGAGTCCCATTACAGCCACTAGTCCCATTACAGTCTCTAGTCCCAATATAGCCACAAGTCCCAATACAGCCACTAGCCCTAAATATCCCTAGTCCAATACAGCCACACTAGTTCCAAATACAGCCACTAGTCCCATTAAATTCCCTAGTCCCAATACAGCCATTAGTCCCAATACAGCCACTATTCCCAACACAGCCCCGTCCCAATACAGCCACCAGTCCCAATACAGCCCCTATTCCCAACACAGCCACTAGTCCAAATACAGCTTCCAGTCCCAATACAAACACAAGTCCCAATACAGCCACAAGTCCCAATATAGCCACTAGTCCAAATACAGCCACTAGTCCCAATACAGCTACTAGTCCCAATACAGCCACTAGTCCCAATACAGCCTTGAGTCCAATTACAGCCAATAGTCCCAATACAGCCCCTTGTACCAATACAACGACTAGTCCCAATACAGCCAAATGTCCTAATACAGCCACTAGTCCCATTACAGCCACTAGTCCCATTACAGCCTCTAGTCCCAATTACAGCCTCTAGTCACAATACAGACACTAGTCCCAATACAGACACTAGTCCCAATAAAGACACTTATCCAAATACAGCCACTGTCCCAATACAGCCACAAGTCCAAATACAGCCACTAGTCCCATTACAGCCACACTAGTCCAAAAACATCTACTAGTCCCATTACAGCCACTAGTAAAATTGCAGCCAGTAGTGCAACCACAGCCAGTAGTCCCAATACAGCCACTAGTCCCATTACACCCTCTAGTCCCAATACAGCCACTAGTCCCATTACAGCAAATAGTCCCAATACAGGAAATAGTCCCAATACAGGAAATAGTCCCAATACAGTCACTAGTCCCAATACCGCCACACTAGTCCAAAAACAACCATTGGTCCCAATACAGCAAACTAGTCCCAATACATTCACTAGTCCCAATACAGCCACTAGTAAAATTGCAGCCAGTAGTGCAACTACAGCCACTAGTCCCAATACAGCCACTTGTCCCATTACAGCAACTAGCCCAATACAGCCACTAGTTCCATTAGAGCCTCTAGTCCAAATACAGCCTCTAGTCCAAATACAGCCACTAGTCCCAATACAGCCACAGAAGTCTAAATACAGGCACTAGTCCCAAAACAGCTTCTAGTCCAAATACAGCTACAAGTCCAAAAATAGCAACTAGTCCCAACACAGCCACACTAGTCCAAATACAGTCACGGTTAGCAATACAGCCACTACTTCCAATACAGCTACCAGTCCCAATACAGCCTCCAGTCCCAATACAGCCACCAGTCCCAATACAGCCTCCAGTCCCAATACAGCCACTATTCCCAATACAGCCACTAGTCCCAATACATCCACTAGTCCCAATACAGCCACTAGTCCCAATACAGCCACTAGTCCCAATACAGATACTAGTCCCAATACACCCACTAGTACAAATACACCTACTAGTCCCAATACAGCTACTAGTCCCAATAGAATCACTAGTCCCATTACAGCCACTAGTGCCAATACACCCACTAGTCCCAATACACCTACTAGTCCCAATACAGCTATTAGTCCCAATAGAACCACTAGTCCCATTACAGCCACTAGTGCCAATACAGCTACTAGTCCCAATAGAACTACTAGTCCCAATACAGCCAATAGTCCCAATACAGCCAATAGTCCCAATACAGCCAATAGTCCCAATACAGCCACTAGTCCCAATACAGCCTTGGGTCCAAATACAGCCACTAGTTCCAATACAGCCTTGAGTTCAAATACAGCCACTTTTCCCAATACAGCCACCAGTCCCAATACAGCCACTAGTCCCAATACAAATTACAAGTCCCAATACAGCCACTAGCCCTAAAATAGCCCTAGTCCCAATACAGCCACACTAGACCAAATACAGCCACTAGTCCCATTAATGTCACTAGTCCCAAAACAGACACCAATCCCAATACAGCCTCTAGTCCCAATAAATCCACTAGTCCCAATACAGCACTAGTCCCAATACATCCACTATTCCCATTATACCCTCTAGTCCCAATACAGCTACTAGTCCCATTACAGCAAATAGTCCCAATACAGCCACTAGTCCCAATACCGCCACACTAGTCCAAAAACAACCACTAGTCCCAATACAGCAAACTAGTCCCAATACATTCACTAGTCCCAATACAGCCACTAGTAAAATTGCAGCCAGTAGTGCAAATACAGCCAGTAGTCCTAATACAGCCTACAGTCCCAATACAGGCACTTGTCCCATTACAGAAACTAGCCCAATACAGCCACTAGTCCCATTACAGCCTCTAGTCCAAATACAGCCACTAGTCCCAATACAGCCACAGAAGTCTAAATACAGCCATTAGTCCCAAAACAGCTTCTAGTCCAAATACAGCTACAAGTCCCAAAATAGCAACTAGTCCCAACACAGCCACACTAGTCCAAATACAGTCACGGTTAGCAATACAGCCACTACTTCCAATACAGCTACCAGTCCCAATACAGCCACTTTTCCCAATACAGTCTCCAGTCCCAATACAGCCACTATTCCCAATACAAACACCAGTTCCATCACTGCAACTAATCCAAATACAGCCTCCAGTCCCAATAGAGCCAATAGTCCCAAAACAGCCACTAGTCCCAATACAGCCTTGAGTCCCAATACAGCCACTAGTTCCAATACAGACACTAGTCCCATTACAGCAAATAGTCCCAATACAGCTACTAGTCCCAATACAGCCAAACTAGTCCTAAAACATTCACTAGTCCCATTACAGCCACTAGTAAAATTGCAGCCAGTAGTGCAACTACAGCCAGTAGTCCCAATACAGCATATAGTCCCAATACAGCCACTTGTCCCATTACAGCAAAAAGTCCCAATACAGCCACTAGTCCCAATACCGCCACACTAGTCCAAAAACAACCACTAGTCCCAATACAGCAAACTAGTCCCAATACATTCACTAGTCCCAATACAGCCACTAGTAAAATTGCAGCCAGTAGTGCAAATACAGCCAGTAGTCCTAATACAGCCTACAGTCCCAATACAGGTTGTCCCATTACAGAAACTAGCCCAATACAGCCACTAGTCCCAAAACAGCTTCTAGTCCAAATACAGCTACAAGTCCCAAAATAGCAACTAGTCCCAACACAGCCACACTAGTCCAAATACAGTCACGGTTAGCAATACAGCCACTACTTCCAATACAGCTACCAGTCCCAATACAGCTACTAGTCCCATTACAGCAAATAGTCCCAATACAGCCACTAGTCCCAATACCGCCACACTAGTCCAAAAACAACCACTAGTCCCAATACAGCAAACTAGTCCCAATACAGCAAACTAGTCCCAATACATTCACTAGTCCCAATACAGCCACTAGTAAAATTGCAGCCAGTAGTGCAAATACAGCCAGTAGTCCTAATACAGCCTACAGTCCCAATACAGGCACTTGTCCCATTACAGAAACTAGCCCAATACAGCCACTAGTCCCAAAACAGCTCTAGTCCAAATACAGCTACAAGTCCCAAAATAGCACTAGTCCCAACACAGCCACACTAGTCCAAATACAGTCACGGTTAGCAATACAGCCACTACTTCCAATACAGCTACCAGTCCCAATACAGCCACTTTTCCCAATACAGTCTCCAGTCCCAATACAGCCACTATTCCCAATACAAACACAGTCCCATCACAGAACTAATCCAAATACAGCCTCCAGTCCCAATAGAGCCAATAGTCCCAAAACAGCCACTAGTCCCAATACAGCCTTGAGTCCAAATACAGCCACTATTCCCAATACAGCCACAAGTCCCAATACAGCCTCCAGTCCCAATACAGCCACCTGTTCCAATACAGTCAATAGTCCCAATACATCCAATAGTCCCAAAACAGCCACTTTTCCCAATACAGCCACCATCCCAATACAGCCACGAGTCCCAATAAAGCCACTAGACCCATTACAGTCACTAGTCCCAATACAACCACAAGTCCCAATACAGCCACTAGCCCGAATATAGCCCTAGTCCCATTAAAGTCACTAGTCCCAAAACAGACACCAGTCCCAACACAGCCACAATTCCCAACACAGCCCCTAGTCCCAATACAGCCACTAGTCCAAATACAGCCTCCAGTCCCAATACAGCCAGTAGTCCCAATACAGATCCTAGTCCCAATACAGATCCTAGTCCCAATACAGCCACCAGTCCCAATACAGCCACCAGTCCCAATACAGCCTCCAGTCCCAATACAGCCTCCAGTCCCAATAAAACCAATAGTCCCAATACAGCCAATAGACACAATACAGCCACTAGTCCCATTCCCGACACTAGTCCCAATACAGCCACAAGTCCCAATACAGCCACAAGTCCCATTATAGTCACTAGTCCCAATACAACCACCAGTCCCAATACAGCCACTAGCCCTAATATAGCCCTAGTCCCAATACAGCCACAGTAGACCAAATACAGCACTAGTCCCAATAAAGTTACTAGTCCCAAAACAGACACCAGTCCCAATACAGCCACAATTCCCAATACAGCCCCTAGTCCCAATACAGCCACTATTCCCATTACAGCCTCTAGTCTCAATACAGCTACTAGTCCCATTACAGCAACAAGTCCCAATAAAGCCAGAAGTCCCACTACAGCCTATAGTCCCAATACAGCTTCTTGTCCAATTATAGCAACTAGTCCCAAAACAAACACTAGTCCCATTACAGGCACTAGTCCCATTACAGCAACTAGTCCCGGTACAGCCGCTAGTCCCTATACAATACACTTGTCCCAATACAGTAACTAGTCCCAATACATCCACTAGTCCCAATACAGCCACTAGTCCCAATACAGCCACTAGTCCCGTTAGAGCACTAATCCACATACAACCACCAGTCCCAATACAGCCACTTGTCCCATTACAGCCTCTAGTCCAAATAAACCCATGTGTCCCATTTCAGCCACCAGTAACATTGCAGCCAGTAGTGCAAATACAGCTTCTAGTCCAAATACAGCTACTAGTCCCAATAAAGCCACTAGTCCCAATACAGCCTCTAGTCCCAATACAGCACACTAGTCCCAAAACAGCTTCTAGTCCAAATACAGCTACTAGTCCCAATATAGCAACTAGTCCCAATATAGCCAAACTAGTCCAAATACAGCCACATTACCTGATACAGCCATTAGTCCCAATACAGTCTCCAGTCCCAATACAGCCACTATTCCCCATACAGCCCGAAGTCCAAATACAGCCACTATTCCCAATACAACGACGAGTCCCAATACAGTCACTAGTCCCAATACAACCACTAGTCCCAATACAGCAAATAGTCCCAATACAGCCACTAATCCCAATACAGCCACACTAGTCCAAATACAGCCACTAGTACAAATACAGCCACTAGTCCCAATACAGCCACAAGTCCCATTACAGCCACTATTCCCATTACAGCCTCTAGTCTCAGTACAGCCACTAGTCCCATTACAGCAACAAGTCCCAATACAGCCAGAAGTCCCACTACAGCCTATAGTCCCAATACAGCTTCTTGTCCAATTATAGCAAATAGTCCCAAAACAGACACTAGTCCCATTACAGGCACTAGTCCCATTACAGCAACTAGTCCCAATACATCCACACTAGTCCAAATACATCTACTTGCCCCAATACAGACACTAGTCCCAATACAGAAACTTGTCCCAAAACAGTAACTAGTCCCAATACAGACACTAGTCCCAATACAGCCACTAGTCTCGTTAGAGCACTAATCCACATACAACCACCAGTCCAAATACAGCCACTTGTCCCATTACAGCCTCTAGTCCAAATAAATTCATGTGTCCCATTTCAGCCACAAGTCCCATTTCAGCCACCAGTAACATTGCAGCCAGTAGTGCAAATACAGCTTCTAGTCCAAATACAGCTACTAGTCCCAATATAGCAACTAGTCCCAACACAGCCACACTAGTCCAAATACAGCTACGTTACCCGATACAGCTATTAGTCCCAATACAGCCACACTATTCCCCATACAGCCACACTATTCCCCATACAGCCCGAAGTCCCAATACAGCCACTAGTCCAAATACAGCCACAAGTACAAATACAGCCACTAGTCCCAATACAGCCACTAGTCCCGATACAGCCACTAGTCCCGATACAGCCACTAGTCCCGATACAGCCACTAGTCCCGATACAGCCACTAGCCCCGATACAGCCACTAGTCCCGATACAGGCACTAGTCCCGATACAGGCACTAGTCCCGATACAGGCACTAGTCCCGATACAGGCACTAGTCCCGATACAGCCACCAGTCCCAATACAACAACGAGTCCCAATACAGCCACTAGTCCCAATACAGCCACTAGTCCCAATACAGCCAATTGCTCCAATACATCTACTAGTCCCAATACAGCCGCTAGTCCCAATACAGCTCTTGTCCTAATATAGCCCTAGTCCCAATACAGCCACAATAGACCAAATACAGCCACTAGTCCCATTACAAGCACCAGTCCCAATACAGCCACCAGTCCCAATACAGACAATAGTCCAAAAACAGACAATAGTCCAAAAACCGCTACTAGTCCCAATACAGGTACTAGTCCCAAAACACCCACTAGTCGCAAAACAGCCACACTAGTCCAAATACAGCCACGTACCCGATACAGTCCTTAGTCCCAATATAGTCTCCAGTCCCAATACAGCCACTAATGCCCATACAGCCCCTAGTCGTAATACAGCCACTAGTCCAAATACAGCCACAAGTACAAATACAGGCACTAGTCCCAATACAGCCACTAGTCCAAATACAGCCTCCAGTCCCAATATAGCCACTAATCCCAATACAGTTACTAGTCCCAATACAGCCTCGAGTCCGAATACAGCCACTATTCCCAATACAGCCACAAGTCCAAATACAGCCACTATTCCCAATACAGCCACTAGTCCCAATACAGCATCTAGTCCCAATACAGCCACTAATCCCAATACAGCCACACTAGTCCAAAAACATCTACTAGTCCCAATACAGCCACTAGTCCCAATACAGCCACTAGTCCCAATACAGCCACTAGCCCTAATATAGCCTTAGTATCAATACAGCCACACTAGACCAAATGCAGCCACTAGTCCCATTAAAGTCACCAGTCCCAATACAGCCACAAGTCCCAATACAGCCACTAGTCCCATTACAGCAACAAGTCCCAATACAGCCTATAGTCCCAATACAGCTTCTTGTCCAATTATAGCAACTAGTCCCATTACAGGCACTAGTCCCATTACAGCAACTAGTCCCGGTACAGCCACTAGTCCCAATACATCCACACTAGTCCAAATACATCTACTTGTCCCAATACAGTAACTAGTCCCAATACAGACACTAGTCCCAATACAGCCACTAGTCCATTAGAGCACTAATCCACATACAACCACCAGTCCCGATACAGCCACTAGTCCCGATACAGCCACTAGTCCCGATACAGCCACTAGTCCCGATACAGCCACCAGTCCCAATACAACAACGAGTCCCAATACAGCCACTAATCCCAATACAGCCACTAGTCCCAATACAGCCACTAGTCCCAATACAGCCACTAGTCCCAATACAGCCACTAGTCCCAATACAGCCAATAGTCCCAATACAGCCACTAGTCCCAATACAGCCAATTGCTCCAATACATCTACTAGTCCCAATACAGCCGCTAGTCCCAATACAGCTCTTGTCCTAATATAGCCCTAGTCCCAATACAGCCACAATAGACCAAATACAGCCACTAGTCCCATTACAAGCACCAGTCCCAATACAGCCACCAGTCCCAATACAGACAATAGTCCAAAAACAGACAATAGTCCAAAAACCGCTAATAGTCCCAATACAGGTACTAGTCCCAAAACACCCACTAGTCGCAAAACAGCCACACTAGTCCAAATACAGCCACGTTACCCGATACAGTCATTAGTCCCAATATAGTCTCCAGTCCCAATACAGCCACTAATGCCCATACAGCCCCTAGTCGTAATACAGCCACTAGTCCAAATACAGCCACAAGTACAAATACAGGCACTAGTCCCAATACAGCCACTAGTCCAAATACAGCCTCCAGTCCCAATATAGCCACTAATCCCAATACAGCTACTAGTCCCAATACAGCCACAAGTCCCAATACAGCCACTAGTCCCATTACAGCAACAAGTCCCAATACAGCCTATAGTCCCAATACAGCTTCTTGTCCAATTATAGCAACTAGTCCCATTACAGGCACTAGTCCCATTACAGCAACTAGTCCCGGTACAGCCACTAGTCCCAATACATCCACACTAGTCCAAATACATCTACTTGTCCCAATACAGTAACTAGTCCCAATACAGACACTAGTCCCAATACAGCCACTAGTCCATTAGAGCACTAATCCACATACAACCACCAGTCCCAATACAGCCACTTGTCCCATTACAGCCTCTAGTCCAAATAAATCCATGTGTCCCATTTCAGCCACAAGTCCCATTTCAGCCACCAGTAACATTGCAGCCAGTAGTGCAAATACAGCCTCTAGTCCCATTACAGCCTCTAGTCCCAATACAGCCACACTAGTCTAAATACAGCCTTACCAGTCCCAAAACAGCTTCTAGTCCAAATACAGCAACTAGTCCCAATATAGCAACTAGTCTCAACACAGCCACACTAGTCCAAATACAGCCACGTTACCCGATACAGCCATTAGTCCCAATACAGTCTCTAGTCCAAATACTGCCACTATTCCCCATACAGCCCGAAGTCCCAATACAGCCACTAGTCCAAATACAAAGTACAAATACAGCCACTATTCCCAATACAGCCACTATTCCCAATATAGCAACTAGTCCCAAATACAGCCACGTTACCCGATACAGCCATTAGTCCCAATACAGTCTCCAGTCCCAATACAGCCACTAGTCCAAATACAGCCTCCAGTCCCAATATAGCCACTAGTCCCAATACAGCCACTATTCCCAATACAGCCACTATTCCCAATACAGCCACTAGTCCCAATACAGCCACTAGTCCCAATACAGCCACTAGTCCCAATACAGCCACTAGTCCCGATACAGCCACTAGTCTCGATACAGCCACTAGTCCCGATACAACGACGAGTCCCATTACAGCAAATAGTCCCGATACAGCCATTAGTCCCAATACAGCCACACTAGTCCAAAAACATCTACTAGTCCCAATACAGCCACTAGTCCCATTACAGCAAATAGTCCCAATACAGCCACTAGTCCCAATACAGCCACTAGTCCCAATACAGCCACTAGTCCCAATACAGCCACTAGTCCCAATACAGCCACTAGTCCCAATACAGCCAATAGTTCCAATACATCTACTAGTCCCAATACATCTCTTGTCCCAATACAGCCACACTAGAGCAAATACAGCCACTAGTCCCATTAAAGTCACCAGTCCCAATACAGACACTAGTCCAAATACAGCCACATTACCCGATACAGCCATTAGTCCCAATACAGTCTCCAGTCCCAATACAGCCACTAGTCCAAATACAGCCTCCAGTCACAATACATCCAATAGTCCCATTACAGCCACTAGTCCCATTACAGCCTCTAGTTCCAACACAGCCACTAGTCCCAATACAGCCACTAGTCCCAATACAGCCACTAGTCCCATTACAGCAAATAGTATCAATACAGCCACTAGTCCCAATATAGCCACTAGTCCTATTCCCATTACAGCCACTATTCCGAATACAGCCACTAGTCCCATTACATCCACTATTTCCATTACATCCACTAGTACCAATACAGCCACTAGTCCCAATACAGCCACTAGTCCCATTACAGCAAATAGTATCAATACAGCCACTAGTCCCAATATAGCCACTAGTCCCATTCCCATTACAGCCACTATTCCGAATACAGCCACTAGTCCCATTACATCCACTATTCCCATTACAGCCACTATTCCGAATACAGCCACTAGTCCCATTACATCCACTATTCCCATTACAGCCACTAGTTCGAATACATCCACTAGTACCAATACAGCCACTAGTACCAATACAGCCACTAGTCCCAATATAGCCACACGAGTCCAAACACAGCCACTAGTTCCAATGCAGCCACTATTCCCAATAAAGCCACTAGTCCCAATACAGTACTAGTCTCAATACAGCCACTAGTCCCACTGCAGCCACTAGTCCCAATGCCTTCACTAGTCCCATTACAGCCACTAGTCCCAATACAGCCACTAGCCCTAATATACTCTAGTCCCAATACAGCCACTAGTCCCATTACATCCACTATTCCCATTACAGCCACTAGTTCCAATACATCCACTAGTCCCAATACAGCCACTAGTCCCAATACAGCCACCAGTCCCAATACAGCCACCAGTCCCAATACATCCACCAGTCCCAAACAGCCACTAGTCCCAATACAGCCACCAGTCCCAATACAGCCACCAGTCCCAATACAGCCACCTGTCCCAATACAGTCACGATCTAATACTCTCTCACTGTCTAATTTTTCTCTTTCACATAGTTCTATAACGGGGAGGATGGGGGACGTTGCAGTCATCTTCTCGGCCGCTGCATGCCTACTTTCTCAGTCTCTCTGTAGTGAGCTCTGGAGAGGTTCCATTGGGTACACTTCATAAATTTGTGACCCGATTCAGGAAACTTGTGTCGTGGAGCTGCATAAGTGTTGCTCTCCACTTTCTGGAGGATCAAGTTTTGAAATCAGTGGAATTAGAGTATGATAGCTGAAGAGATGGAGGAAACAATAATAACTGACGTTATTATTCGTTTCCCAGAGGTGTTTCCTTTCTAGTTAGAGCCTAATGTTAGCTAGCAAACATTGAACCTGGTTGGTTAGCTCCCAGCACTGTGGCATTGTGGTTTAACTATCTAACGTTGGCTGGCTGGCTCGTTACGTGATATGTGTACAACACCCGTTGAATATGGCCGGTGTCAGTAAACGTTTGCAAAAAAGCATAATGAAATTGTTGCCAGCAGAGCTGGTTAGGCTGTTTTCATGTTATCCAGAGGTAAACAAATCATCAGCCAGAGCTTCAAGTGTGCGCTCTGAACGCTCCGAGAGTGAAACGAGATGGGTGGGGCTAAAGCTTAAGAGGGTGTGAACGATGCTGAATGTGTGTAGACAAAGAAGAGCTCTTCACTAGATACCAAAACATTCAAAGGCAATTTTCTCAAAAGTGAGTTTACAAGTTGAACAACTTTCAAAACAGAATTACTTTCCCATTGTTCCTCAGATGCAGTGTATGATATACCATTTTGTTGCTCTGAGTCTCTACTTTTATCCAATGTAAAAAGGAAATAAAAAATTTGCTACATAAGACCGAATCCAGATGGTGAGTCACATATAATAATGTATATGGGGTCTGTGGAGTGGAGCAGCCAGAAGCCTTAGCCACCCAGCGTCTCTCTCTGGTTTGGCGGGCGAGGACGAGGAGGTGGCTTTTGGCGGAAAAGATCCACACGCGCCTGTGAAGGGACGGAGCCTGCACTCTTTCAGATAGGTAAATGTCATGGGAAATCACCAAATCACTTTACATTAGTGAAGAGCTCAGCGGCGTGAGTGAGTGAGTGAGTGAGTGAGTGAGTGAGTGAGTGAGTGAGTGAGTGAGTGAGTGAGTGAGTGAGTGAGTGAGTGAGTGAGTGAGTGAGTGAGTGAGTGAGTGAGTGAGTGAGTGAGTGAGTGAGTGAGTGAGTGAGTGAGTGAGTGAGTGAGTGAGTGAGTGAGTGAGTGAGTGATACCAGCACCAGCACTGGCTCTGTTTCTGTCTCATCACACTCGTGCTCTCCGTACACAAGAACACACACACTTATTATGAGTCAAAACACACACAATAGATCAAAAATCCCCAAACACAAATTAACATACTGTACACGTCCACTGGGGCTTCATTACGAGACACAGTGAGCTGAAAGCTGAAAGCCTGTTTTGAGTGACTTCTTGGTGATACAGCACTTGAACCTGCTGTCTGAATCCTTCTGTCACTCTCTCCCACTGAAGCAATTCTTTTCTGTCTCTTTGTCTGCAGTTCTGTCTTTTTACCAAACTATATTCTTTGTCTGAATTCCACTCAGATATTCTCACACAAACACATACAAACACACACCACACACACACAGAAACACACACAATCCATTTATGAAAAGGTGCCGTATTTTCTGAACTCAAACCCACGATAAAGTTGACCAAGGAGAGAGTTTTTTGCCAGTGGATAGTTTTGTGTGGGTACGTAGGCTACTGTACGTGACGAAGTTCTCATTTTCTACTCTATGACCATGAAACAGACTCAAAAAGCCCCTTTAATAAGACCAGTCTGCTTTAGTGCATTCAGAGAACCAGTGCCTAAGTATACTCAGAAAATAGTATTAGTGCACTCAGAAACCAATCAGAAAAGAGTATTAGTGCACTCAGAAACCAATCAGAAAATAGTAATAGTGCACTCAGAAACCAATCAGAAAAGAGTATTAGTGCACTCAGAAACCAATCAGAAAAGAGTATTAGAGCACTCAGAAACCAATCAGAAAAGAGTATTAGAGCACTCAGAAACCAATCAGAAAAGAGTATTAGAGCACTCAGAAACCAATCAGAAAAGAGTATTAGTGCACTCAGAAACCAATCAGAAAAGAGTATTAGTGCACTCAGAATCCAATCAGAAAAGAGTATTAGTGCACTCAGAAACCAATCAGAAAAGAGTATTAGTGCACTCAGAAACCAATCAGAAAAGAGTATTAGTGCACTCAGAAACCAATCAGAAAAGAGTATTAGTGCACTCAGAAACCAATCAGAAAAGAGTATTAGTGCACTCAGAAACCAATCAGAAAAGAATATTAGTGCACTCAGAAACCAATCAGAAAAGAATATTAGTGCACTCAGAAACCAATCAGAAAAGAGTATTAGTGCACTCAGAAACCAGTCAGAAAAGAGTATTAGTGCACTCAGAAACCAATCAGAAAAGAGTATTAGTGCACTCAGAAACCAATCAGAAAAGAGTATTAGTGCACTCAGAAACCAATCAGAAAAGAGTATTAGAGCACTCAGAAACCAATCAGAAAAGAGTATTAGAGCACTCAGAAACCAATCAGAAAAGAGTATTAGAGCACTCAGAAACCAATCAGAAAAGAGTATTAGAGCACTCAGAAACCAATCAGAAAAGAGTATTAGTGCACTCAGAAACCAATCAGAAAAGAGTATTAGTGCACTCAGAAACCAATCAGAAAAGAGTATTAGTGCACTCAGAAACCAATCAGAAAAGAGTATTAGTGCACTCAGAAACCAGTCAGAAAAGAGTATTAGTGCACTCAGAAACCAATCAGAAAAGAATATTAGTGCACTCAGAAACCAATCAGAAAAGAGTATTAGTGCACTCAGAAACCAGTCAGAAAAGAGTATTAGTGCACTCAGAAACCAATCAGAAAAGAGTATTAGTGCACTCAGAAACCAATCAGAAAAGAGTATTAGTGCACTCAGAAACCAGTCAGAAAAGAGTATTAGTGCACTCAGAATCCAATCAGAAAAGAGTATTAGTGCACTCAGAAACCAATCAGAAAAGAGTATTAGTGCACTCAGAAACCAGTCAGAAAACCAGTTTGAGCTTTGGAGCAAAGGAGAGGAGCAAGTACAGATCAAAGCCTGTCCCCCATGGTTTTCTCAGAATTGTCAACCAGCTTAGCACCACTGGCCACACTCAAACCACACACTGTAATACAAAGAAACAGACACAGACACACTCACTCCGTCTTTCCCTATCTCTCTCTAACTCCCTCTCCCTTTGTTGACCTCCCTCCCTCTCTCCTCCCTTCTTCTCCCTATCTCTAACTGCAACCAACTGGCATAGCACTTCAAGAGATGGCCATAGTCCAACCCAATGTGTTCAGATCACTGTCTGGAGGTTAGTTTTAAGACCACACTTAGAGGTAGAGAGAGGGAGAGAGAGCGGTAGAGAGAGAGAGAGAGACAGACAGAGACAGACAGAGACAGAGATGGAGGAGAGACAGAGATGGAGGAGAGACAGAGATGGAGGAGAGACAGAGATGGAGGAGAGATAGAGGGAGAGATGGAGGAGAGACAGAGAGGGTGGGAGGTAGAGAAGGAGGAGTGAACAGAGAGGGAGGGATGAGAGTTACAGATAGGGAAGTAGGTAGAGGAAGAGGAAGGTGTAACAAAGAGAGAAAGTGACTGTCGGAGCAGACAGAAAATAATCTGAGGAATTTCCCAAACCAAAATAGTTGAAATAGCTCTACTAATTAAATATTCAGACAGCAGGTCATGGTTATCGTGAAGAGGAGTTGTGTTGGATGGAGGGAGCTGTAAAGGGCTAGGTATTTACACACACACAAACACTACCACCTCCCCAGTGCTGACACACTCAACAAGGGAGATAGATAGAGAGGGTGATAGGAAAGAGGAAACCCGAGCAAGCAGACAGGGGACAGAGGAGTGGGGGGGGGGGGGGGGGAGAGAGGAAATGGACAGAGATGATACAGAGAAAGAGGGGAGTTTAAGAGAGAGAGAGAGAGATAGAATCCGCCGTGCTGCCAATGTGCTCCAGCCCTGTGTCTGCGACGAGGTCTGGCTCTATTGGTGTTCCCCCGACACACTCAGGAAGAAGACCTCTGTGCCTGTCTTTAATTGGCTCCTGTTCGTTAAGAGTGGGGGAGAGGAGAGCTCTGGGACCTGTTAACGAGCCAAGCATATTAATGGGGTCCATGAGAGGATCACCCACGGATCCCGACTCTCAGCCACATCGACAATGGGGGTCTCAGGTAGCCTAGAAGTTAGAATGTTGGGTCAGTAAACGAAAGGTTGCTGGTTTGAATACCCAAGGTCAAAAATCTGTCGATTTGCCCTTGAGCAAGGCACTTAACCCTAATTTGCTCTTGGGCACTGTACTACTATGGCTGACCCTGTAAAACAACTTATTTCACTGCACCTATCTGGTGTACGTGACAATAAAACATTTTATTTGTTCTCCTATAGGTCAATACACACACACAGGTGCTGATGCCTTGAGAGGATTGAAACTGAGAGAACTGTGTCATAGAGTGAAATAAGAATGATGTCTGTGTGCACAATGATAACAAGTTGTCAAGTAAATATCAAGTGATCCAATTCAGAACCAGGGAGCTGCTTCCCCATGCATGACTTTTGACCACTATCTGCTGTTGGCTCTTATTTTTAACATTTCAGTTTCCATCGTGAAAACATGTCCTGTGATGTTTTAACTGTCCTGTATTCTATTAATGTAATGTATTAGGTATTTTAAGTGGGTTTATTTATGTAAATGTAGCTTTTTTTTCAGTTTGATTTGTGAGCAAGAATCAATCAACTCAAACTCACCCTAATTATTATACTGTATGCAGAGTGCACCATGTAAGAGAACATGTGTTCTGTCTCTACTTCGACTCTCAACACACATGCAGAACTCTAGCCATGGAGTCCCACAGAGAGAAAGGGAGAGGGAACAAGAGGGAGGACAGGATAAATGGAGAGATGACCCTGATGGAAACAGAGCAGAGATGCAGGCAGAGACCCAGGTGATAGGTGTACCCTTCCTGCCCCAGAGATCACCCGAGTCAACATCATCAGAACTCCTTCATTCAAATCAAATTCAAACAACTTTATTTGATCCGTCTTAAGCTTAACTCCACCAGCAGCATGGGTGGTTAGACTATTTGACAGAACAATTTCCCTTTATGATATACTGACAAAATAAAGGAAACACCAACAGAAATTGTCTTAATAGGGCGTTGGGCCACCACGCAACAGTCTCACTGCAAAATTAAACGTTCATCCACGCTCTCCAAATGCCAAATTTCAAAGTTGCTCCAAACGTCAAATGTTTAAGTGTTTTGGTTGCTCCTACTACTCTGAAATTAAGGCCCTCATTCTGAAGGTAAGGCCCTCATTCTGAAGGTAAGGCCCTCATTCTGAAGGTAAGGCCCTCATTCTGAAGGTAAGGCCCTCATTCTGAAGGTAAGGCACTCATTCTGAAGGTAAGGCACTCATTCTGAAGGTAAGGCACTCGTTCTGAAGGTAAGGCCCTCATTCTGAAGGTAAGGCACTCATTCTGAAGGTAAGGCACTCGTTCTGAAGGTAAGGCACTCGTTCTGAAGGTAAGGCACTCGTTCTGAAGGTAAGGCACTCGTTCTGAAGGTAAGGCACTCGTTCTGAAGGCAAGGCCCTCGTTCTGAAGGTAAGGCACTCATTCTGAAGGTAAGGCACTCGTTCTGAAGGTAAGGCCCTCATTCTGAAGGTAAGGCACTCGTTCTGAAGGTAAGGCACTCGTTCTGAAGGTAAGGCACTCGTTCTGAAGGTAAGGCACTCGTTCTGAAGGTAAGGCCCTCATTCTGAAGGTAAGGCACTCGTTCTGAAGGTAAGGCATACATTCTGAAGGTAAGGCACTCGTTCTGAAGGTAAGGCACTCGTTCTGAAGGTAAGGCACTCATTCTGTTTTAGTTGCTCCTGCTACTCTGTATCGTTCATTAAGGCACTCATTCTGGTAAGGTAAGAGTTAAGGTTAGGGGATACAGTGCCTTCAGAATGTCACGTTCCTGACCTTATTTCCTTGGTTTAGTCTTTGTTTAGTTGGTCAGGACGTGAGCTGGGTGGGTGTAGTCTATGTTTTGTGTTTCTATGTTGGGTTTGTTGTTTGGCCTAATATGGTTCTCAATCAGAGGCAGGTGTTTTGCATTGTCTCTGATTGGGAACCATATTAAGGTAGCCTGTTTGCACTGTTGGTTTGTGGGTGATTGTTTCCTGTCTTTGTGTTCTGCACCAGATAGGACTGTTTTCGGTTTTCACATTTATTGTTTTGTAGCTTGTAGTGTTCACGTTATTATTCTTTATTAAACATGTTGAACACTAGCCGCGCTGCGTTTTGGTCCTCTCCTTCATCCCAGGAAGAAATCCGTTACACAGAAAGTATTCATACACTTTGACTTATTCCACATTTTGTTGTGTTACAGCCTGAATTCAAAATGGATTCAATAAAATAAAAAGTCTAACATGTTTTTAGACATTTTTGCAAATTAATTGAAAATTAAGTCCAGAAATATGAATTTACATAACTATTGACACCCGAGTCCATACTTTGTAGAAGCACCTTTGGCGGCAATTACAGCTATGAGTCTTTCTGGGTAAGTCTCTAAGAGCCTTCCATACCTGAATTGTGCAACATTTGCCGATGATTATTTTCAAAATTCTTCAAGCTTTGTCAAATTGGGTGTTGATCATTGCTAGAAAACCATTTTCAGGTCTTGTCATAGACTTTCAACCAGATTTAATTCAAAACTGTAACTCAGCCCCTCAGGAACATTTACTGTCTTCTTGGTTAGCAACACCAGTGTAGATTGTGTTTTAGGTTGTTGCAGGGGCGCAACTTTGGTTTTAGAAGTGGGGGGGGCATATTTATATATAACTTTTTATCCAGTCAGACAAACACTCCAAACAGCCTACCCGACCGCTCGACGCGTACCAAGCGTACGCATGGTTCTAAACCACACCGTTGCCTCATTTTGTATCACATTCCCCAGTGAAAGGTGCACCCCTGGGTTATTGTCCTGCTGAAAGGTGAATTCATCTCCTAGTGTCTGGTGGAAAGCAGACTGAACCAAGCATACCCATAACATGATGCAGCCACCACTATGCTTGAAAATTTGGAGAGTGGTACTCAGTAATGTGTTGTGTTGGATTTAACCCAAACATAACACTTTGTATTCAGGACAAAAAGTGAATTGCTTTGCTACATTTTTTTTGCAGTATTTTTTTAGTGCCTTGTTGAAACAGGACACATGTTTTGGAATATTTGTATTCTGTACAGGCTTCCTTCTTTTCACTCTGTCAATTAGGTTAGTATTGTACAATGTTATTGATCCATCCTCAGTTTTCCCCTATCACAGCCGTTAAACTCTGTAACTGTTTTAATGTCACCATTGGCTTCATGGTGAAATCCCTGAGCGGTTTCCTTCCTCTCCGGCAACTGAATTAGGAAGGACACTGAATCTTTGTAGTGACTGGGTGATTTGATACACCATCCGGGTTCCTCTAAGCTATATGGAATTGCTTTCAGAAGGTCATTAGCTATTTGATTTTGAATTTAAAGACCCCTTGAAGTATCAATAAAATATATTTACAAATTAGCCGGAGAATTACATTTGGCCTTACTGCTATTTGGTCATACAAATGCATTGAATAACAGATTAATTACATGGAACAATAGATAGTCCCCCTCCCAAAAATCTAAAGGAAGTTTGTTCTGAAGTGTTTGTCCTATATCTGAGAGATATAAGAAATATCAGGAAACCTTTTGCAGATTATTATTATTCTTTTTACATGTATTTAACCCGTTACTTTTGGCACTAAACTGTCTCCATATATACTTTCATGAATTTTTTCAACTGCTCCGGGGACATTCAGACGAGTCTTGTCAGGCCTGTGGGCATCCTAGAGCAGACTATCATGTACCTGTTCGTGAGAGTCTCACCTTTCCAAAGAGGGTTCATATTAGTGTGTAGCCCAAACTGTTCATACGCTACATAAAGAGGTTGGCACATCCACTATACCGAGACACTTGTGGGGGTTCCTATGCTACAGACAATTTTGTGATAGAGATCTGTTGTTTTGTCACATTTCACCGCAGATGTGTTCCACATCGGCAGATGAGGTGGATTGAGACATATCCAGAGCAAAACAACAGATCTCTATCTTAAACGGACAGATGTGTATTATGCTAATTCGATTTCCGGTGGGGTGCTGACATCGTCTCTAGGGGGTAAAAACAACCAAAAACTGTCTCCACGACTGGGATCAAACACGCAACCTTCTGATCCAGCATCGTGGAATTACGGAATCTGAATGGTTAAGGTAAGGGGTGGATAAAAATGTACTGAATTGGTACCTGGAGGAAAATGGGGGAGGGAAATGTTTTTTCAATTTCAGTCAATAGGAGGGTTTAGTATTTCTTTTAATCTAGTCCAGGGGAGGGTCATGTAATTTGTAATTGATGAAATGTCAATATTAAGCTATATATCGATGTGCGCCCGATGCCGTTCCTAATCTCTGATTATTCGCTGGGCACACAATATCAAGTGCGACAACAGGCTATTTTGTGTGGTCTCAATCAAATGATCCATAGCATATAGGCTATAGACTACGAAGTGCATACTTGGAGAAGCACAGAGCAAAGTTACATGTATAAGATAGATGCTGGGATGGTGTAAATACAACCAGGCTGCATTACACTGCAATTGATATTCCAACCCTGAGCCCTGCTCTGCTCTTGCTGATCAAAAACGTTGTTTGTGCTGTCTATCTAATGGCTGTGCTGTGTACGCCTATGGGGGCAGTTCAGGTGAGTCAAAGGCTTCTTCCGAAAATAATTGTCGATTAGGTGTAGTCCAAAAAATCTTGCGCGCGACTACCTATAGCCTATGTTCTGTTCAGTTTGAGAAGGAGAGCGCGAAGATGAGGAGGACCAGAGGTCAACTTTGATAGCTTGCTATAATTGCTTTTATTTAAAATAATATGTTTCTTGCCAGTGATGTATTTATCAGAGTAAGACAACAATAAGACAGATTCGAGTCATTTACATTGTGGTGCTGAAACTTGAAGCAGCAGCCGCAGTACAATCAATCAGAAATCGACAGCTCATTGTGCGGAAAGTTGGCAAATTCGAGTAGGCATAATTAATTTCAACCATCTTCATTTTAATTAGACTTTACTAAAAACAAGAGGGCTTTGTGTTGGTGCCGATTTCTTCCTATTTCGAAATAATAGGCAGGCCTACCTGTTTGGCTGCAACACAGACTAAATGTGGCTATAGGCTGCTATATCCATAGATTTGTCAGTAAATTCCTTCACCCACCATGCACTCTTTGAATAGCATACCTCCGTGTCAGTGAAGTGCAGGTAAGTTAAAACCAAGACTCGAATTTAGGGGATGTGAGAGGGTATGCCATAGCCCTACCTTTTATTATGGAAAATGGCAAAAAGCACAGGCCTTTGTTCGCTTAAGATTTTAAAGAAAATGAAACTGAAACATTATATAAAGTGATATATATCTGTGGTCCGTGCTAGAAACAAGCTGTAAAATACCCAGGAAAGACGTGACTATGACGATGTATATGGCTATATCATTGTTTAGTTTCTTTGACATTCAGAGACTGAGCTACAACCTTCTATAGCCGAGGAGACAAAACATGTACTTTGCTTGGGAAGTAATCTAATTATGTCACTATCAATTGATTAAACTATTCACTTTCTGTACAATAGAAGAGGTTTAAACCCAGAAGGCTTTTAGGGAAACACGTGTGACCTCTCGTTGGGTTAAGCCGTGGAAGAAGAGTAGCCAGCCGGCGTACATTTTTTCTGCGTCAGTAGGCCTACTCTTTCTGGGGTGGAAAGCTATAGGCCTAACTTTTGAAAGTACCTTGATCAGATTCCTAATGATGTCTCAGATATGTTATTTGCAAACAGGGACAGTTTCGTTGCAAACAATACACACTGATTCGGCATTGGAAAAATATGATGAGATGAACACGTAGGCCTGTCCATTAGTCTGTAATTTTGGTAATTTGTGTGGTATTCTGCTAATATGTAAAATGACGTAGAATTGCATGAAATGTATATAAAATACAAATTTTTCTCTGCAAATACGATGATACAGTACAATAGAGTCATGCAATACTTTTACTATAAAGGAGATCTTTCCACTCCTACTTTTGTCCACGGTCGTCTGCGAAAAACCGCAACATTCTGGCCCCCAGCTCCGTGGGCAAAATTCCTGTGTTGCCATGCAATGCTTACAGGACAATGAACAGTTTCTAAAAATGCTTATAAAAAGGCTCTGGTCTTTCCAAAAAAGTGAAGGTAAACGCCAGACATATTCCCTGCTATACACTTTATGTTTTTTCAAGTGTTCAGGAAGGGTTCGGGTAAAATATATATTTTAGGTCCGATTTTCTCCATGTAACCCTTATTATAAATAACGTTACTTTTCTAAGGGTTAAAATTTGGGATAGGGTAAAAACAATACGTTTAGGCAGTTATTTCAAAAGGTTAAGGTAAAGGTTAAGGTTTGGGATAGGGTTAAAACGAAAAATAAAAAACTCCACAACTGGTATCAAACACGCAACCTTTTGATCCAGAGTCATGGGATTACGCCCATCCACAATCAATTATGTTTTATGTGTGTGTTGGGCAGTATTGGTGCGTGGGTAAAATCACTGGGGAAGCTAAGCCAGGGAAAAAAGCCATATTACAACCTATTCATTGTGATAATTGCGTTGTTTTCTCTATAAACTCTTAGTTCAAATGCCTTGGGACCGTGATATATAGGCCTAAAGCCGAGACAATAAGAAGAGACAGTGGCAGAATAAATTCAACCACACCTTTGTTTCGTCGCAAACCCGGAGAGCACAAAGCATATCGCATGTAACAAACAGTTAATGTTTCCGACATTTTCGGACTACTAAACAACTATTGATTTAGAACCACATAGAGTTACCGCAAGTCGCAAAGAAACAGGAGCTGCCTCCATTATTCCAGCAACATTTCAACTTCAATATTTCGACATCATCAAATCACCTCTGCTTAGTCTAATGCAGTGACAACTAAAAGATACCCAAAATAATTTAGTCCAATCAACGTAAGCTAAATATGATGTGGCTGTCCATGGGTCTGGTTTTTGTGTGCGTGCGCGCGCGCGCGCGTGTGTGTACTTGCATTCGTTCAAGTAGAACTAACATGTTGACTCATTCTACTTGTAGAGAAACGCCAATGCCATCCTTCTCTCTTTCATGTTAGCAAAACGGTCTACAGTACATGCTTACATTTTTTGTTGCTCGCTAGTCTAACTTCCTTTCATTGTCAACGTTAGCTAGTTAATAAGGATCGGACCCTTCATCTCAATTTCAGCCTAAAGGGACATACCCAAATCTAACTGCTTGTAGCTCAGGACCTGAAGCAGGGATATGCATATTCTTGATACTATTTGAAAGGAAACACTTAAGTTTGTGTATTTGTGAAATTAATGTAGGAGAATATAACACATTAGATCTGGTAAAAGATAAACAAACAAAAAAACATGCACTTTCTATTTTTATTGCATCATCTTTGAAATGCATAAAAAGGCCATACATTGACATAGGAAGTTGGGTGTACTTTAAATGTTGTCCATAAGAGGGCAGCAGTGTGTGTGCACAGTTTCAGACTGATACATTCAAGAATATGAGATCTACATAATATTTTGTATCAAGTCCCTCACGAGTTTGCCCAAATGCACCCAAGTGGCCGAATTGGTCAAGTGATACATTTCCAAGTGCATAATTATAGAGAACATACAAAAATGTTATGGTATTTTTATTTTATTTTAATTAGCTTCCCTACATAAAAGGTAGGAACCTTCACACCTCTAGATGGCCGGGCCAGGGTGGGTGTGGAGCCAGAGACAGCAGAGGGGTCAGACTGGAGGATCCACACCTACGTTTGAATAAGTGGAGGATTGAGGAGTCTCTACCACTGCTGTTACTAAATGTACTGAATAAGACTCACACATAACTTTCAATCTTTAACCACATTTTAGCAGAGATGCAGACAAACATATTTAGTTTCTTTTAAAAAAGAACTACGAGTTAGTAGGATACAGACATCTCAATAGGAATGCTTAGATATGCATTTTTTTTTTTTTTTTACATAGAAATAAGCATAATGATTATGGCTCTAGATTGCAGGGAAAAGCTGTCCCCTCTGATTTTTAGGGAACATGACGCCCCTGGCAGATGATGCTTTTCAGCAAGAATAAAAGCAAGCGAACCGAGGACTTCTAAATAACGACTGGGACTGCTGATAAAGTGCTACAGAGAGACAGAGATAGAGACAGGGAAACAGAGAGCGGGTACGGAAGGTCGGCCATTGGCTCCAACCTCCAACAGTCAACATCTGGACCATGCCATAAGGGCAGAAAAAACGGGATTTGAGCACTCAGTATTAGGCAAAACAGACTGGAATTAACCAAGGGTATTAAAACTATTCCCGGTCCCTGCTTTAAACCCCCAAACCATCACAACTAAATGTGCATTCTGTTTTCAAACATATAATCCAATATTAACCAGTAACCTAGATAACAGCTACTAGACCACTGTGAAAAAGCCAAACAAAATAAACCCATTGTATGTCACCCGTATGGGCACATAATGTGTTTGCAACAATAACAGGGCTGTCGGTGTGTTGGAGCGGACTTCTTGCCGCTCTGTTTGGATACCCCTGGCGGGAATCCATCATTGTTATACTGTGTTCTCTTTTGCATTTCCGGTATGGACTCGGCAGGCATCGGCAGGCATATGAAAAAGGTTTGCAAACCCACACTGGAAATAAAAGTTTAGGCCCCGGTTTATGCACACACAAAAAACATGGCTATTTACTTATTTATTCAAATAAATAAACAAGACAATAAATCTAAAAACAATTATGATCAATTTTGAAGAAAACAAACGATTAATGCATAAACTATAGGTCTATCAACAATAAAGTAAGCTAAACAAAATAATCCCATGGGATTGCAATCTTTTACCCTTTCATAATCTATGCAATTTATGCGTAAATTGTTTGGTAGGAATTGAGTGGCTCCATAAAATCTGAGAACTGCTTGCAGAATCTTCACAAGTGACTGATGAATGACTGTCAAAGCATTGCCATAGGTAATTAAAACACATTACAGACAATAGGATATAACATTTTCCAATAACAAAAAGTGATTAAAACTCAAATCGTCAACATTCGATACAATCTTAATTTTATCTGTGCATAAAGAACTAAATCCTTCTGCATTGGAGGAATACACTCACTATTTTCAGCAGTCTCATTCATATGTGGAGTCTTGCGTGTAGGCTTATTGGTGTGAATGAGACCGCTCAGGGATTCAGATAACGCACGAGAACGAAATCGTATTTTCAGAATCTCTCTTTATCATTGCATTTAGAATATATCTATTGCATTGGTTGATATGTCAAAGTCATGCCAAATTATTTAAACAATATTAAGGTATAACTACTGGTGCCATCTTTCTCCGTCTCGCGAGTGAACACACAAATAGACACAAACAATCATTATCCCCTTACCCGCATTTCTAAGTTTCCGGTTCCTAAGCACTGAAATGATAACCAGCAAGTTGCCCAAGACATCCACCACCGTGGTGAAGATCAGCACGCTGGCCAGTACCGTGATAGCCCACGCGGGACGCGTCCCCGGCCGCGCGTCCAGAACCGTGCGGTTCCTGGAGAACGAAACATTCTCTGGCATGTCGAAAACCTTAGGGCTGCCAACGTATGTCCTCCCTGTCCGAGTCATTCAAACACCGCTGTCCTGGCAAAACAGTGACATGTTGTTGCGAAAGTAGACTTGTAGCCTATTTGACAGCTGAATATGTTTAACGTCGCGGTGGGCGCTTGGTTTCGACAGTCTGTGATGCACACTGTTTCTCAACTTGCTTAGAGTGAGCCGCGCCGTCATCGAGTTGTTTATAACTGTGCCCGCTCTGGCCAGCTGGCCCTAATATCCCCTATCGATCAGATACATGAGAAGGCTCGTGGGTGCTCCGTGCTGTCATTCCTGGCAGTTCATTTGCATATCCAGTCCAGCTGTTATCCCAGTGTGCGCCTATCGCTTTCTCTCAACCCTCCTCTCTCTTCTATGCTGGTCGGACCGAACCTTGCCTGCTGTGCTGTGAGCTGCTGTATCTCGCCTCTGGCAAAGTCTGGCTGCGGTCTGAATTATTTGTTTTAAAAGCTGCTCGGAATTGCGAATCCACCGCGCAATCAGACACGATAGCGAGAGCCAGACGGTAGGCTCGTATTCAGAAATAGGATATATCGGGGAGGCGGATTCATCAACTCGTGCTTCGAAACCGAGCTCAGTGAAGCATGCTTTTCATGAGTATTGTTTCGCCCAGGCGCGGTGACAAGCCATTCTTTGATTGGTTTGATTCTGTTTATTAATTAGAAGGATATTTCTGTCTGTCTGCGCTACGCCTTCTGGAAACAATGTTGTATTACATTGAATTGACTATCATTCGACAACAGATGCCTGCTCCGTCCAACCTCTTCACTACAAAAAGTGTCAAGTTGCTAGTAGGAAGAGGAGACTGGCTAGCACCACCGGGAGCGAATTGCATATGAGGGACCTGAATGTGTCCGACCCACTGGGCAAAAACTGGTTGAATCAATGTTGTTTCCACGTAATTTCAATCAAAAAATGTAATGTGATGATGTTGAAACAACATGGAAAACTGATTGAATTCGCAAAAAGTTATCTACATGAGGGAATTTCGTATTTTGTCAATGACATTGGGACTTTTTTGTTGATTTTACGTTAGTTGACAACTCAACCAAATGTAATTCAAAACTAGATGTTGAACAGACTTCTATACCAAGTGGGTATTGTGCACCTCCTCTCTGTGCTTCTGGGGAGCACCATCTCCTATAATATGAGCTCTCTCAACCAGTTCCAGCATGCTATATTATCACCCCCACAATTATAATGTATATACAGTACCAGTCAAACATTTGGACACACCTACTCAATCAAGGGTTTTTCTTTATTTTGAATATTTTCAACATTGTAGAATAATAGTAAAGACATCTCAACTATGAAATAATACATTTTTAATAATTTACTAACCAAAAAAGTCTTCAACAAATCTAAATATATTTTATATTTGAGATTCTTCAAAGTAGCCACCCTTTGCCTTGATGACAGCTTTGCACACTCTTGGCATTCTCTCAACCAGCTTCAAGTGGAATGCTTTTCAAACTGTCATGAAGGAGTTCCCACATAATGCTGAGCACTTGTTGACTGCTTTTCCTTCACTCTGCGGTCCAACTCATCCCAAACCATCTCAATTGGGTTGCGGTTGGGTGATTGTTGAGGCCAGGTCATCTGATGCAGCACTTCATCACTCTCCTTGGTCAAATAGTCCTTACACAGCCTGGAGGTATGTTTTGGGTCATTGTCCTGTTGAAAAACAAATGATAGATAGTCCCACTAAGCACAAACCAGATGGGATGGCATATCGCTACAGAATGCTGTGGTAGCCATTCTGGTTAAGTGTGCCTTGAATTCCAAATAAATCAAAGACAGTGTCACCAGCAAAGCACCCCACACCATCACACGTCCTCCTCCATGCTTCACGGTGGGAACCACACATGCAGAGATAATCTGTTCACCTACTCTGCGTCTCACAAAGACATAGCGGTTGGAACCAAAAATCTCAAATTTGGACTCATCAGACCAAAGGACCGATTTCCACCGGTCTAATGTCCATTGCTTGTGTTTTTTGGCCCAAGCAAGTCTCTTCTTAATATTGGTGTCCTTTAGTAGTGGTTTCTTTGCAGCAATTCGACCATGAAGGCCTGATTCACGCAGTCTCCTCTGAACAGTTGATGTTGAGATGTGTCTGTTACTTGAACTCTGTGAAGCATTTATTTGGGCTGCAATTTCTGAGGCTGGTAACTCTAATGAACTTATCCTCTGCAGCAGACGTAACTCTGTGTGTTCCATTCCTGTGGTGGTCATCATGAGAGCTAGTTTCATCATAGCGCTTGATGGTTTTTGCGACTGCACTTGAAGGAACTGGATTGACTGACCTCCATGTCTTAAAGTAATGATGGACTGTCATTTCTCTTTGCTTATTTGAGCTGTTCTTGCCACAATATGGACTTGGTCTTTTACCAAATAGGGCTATCTTCTGTATACCACCCCCGATTGGCTCAAACGCATTAAGAAGGAAAGAAATTGCACAAATTCACTTTTAGTAAGGCACACCAGTTAATGGAAACGCATTCCAGGTGAATACCTCATGAAGCTGGTTGAGAGAATCCCAAGAGTGTGCAAAGCTGTCATCAAGGCAAAGGGTGACTACTTTGAAGAATCTCTAATATGAAATAAAGTTTGATTTGTTTATCACTTTTTTGGTTACTACATGATTCCATATGTGTTATTTCATAGTTTTGATGTCTTCACTATTATTCTACAATGTAGAAAATAGTACAAACTCTTGACTGGTACTGTATATGAAAGAGCCAGAGAGAGAGACAGAGAGAGAATTTGTGCGAGGATAACTGCAGATAGCACAAGATGAAGCTTCATTTTTCACCCAAGAGACTCACAGGCCCACAGCATTTGTCACACACGCACAGGTTAAAGTCTCCGTTATCTCAGTTTGAACACCATTGGAGGCAAACGAGGGCAAAGATTATGCTTCTCTCACAACATCAATTTAACGTTATCAGGGCGTGAAAACGAACTGGCACGACTATCCTGTAGCGGCCTATCACAGCTAACATAGTACGCGCTCAGAGTAGAGGCTGACATAAGCACTGCAATAACGTCCTCTGGGCACAGTCGAAAGCGTGCTTCCAGACTAGAACCCTGGGTCCTTGGTTGGGACAGAGAGGACAAGTCAGAAATGGGAAACGCACCACTGGTAACTTAGCTTCCATATCCACTTGTTAAGCTAGCTCAACATGATAAACATGAGCACATTTCCCGCTCGCATTTTACCCAAACTTTTGATTTGTTGGGAGAGTTGTCTATCTGAAGAGGACCCTCCCCAGAGAACTGTATTTCTCCTTTCGAAATGTCCAACATGACATCCTCCCCAGACTTTGTGCCGTTGCATAGCTTACGATGCTCCGCAGGTCTAAGATATAAGAGACTATATATTGTTCCATACTGATTTTAAAGGAACAAATTAATTTGGAGAAAAGGTCGAAGAGTCACAACAGCATTGTTTACAAGCTACAGCCCTCACACCATGAGGACACTTGATTTTAGAACCAGGCTACTTGACATCCTTTCAGGCCTGCCCACAAGTTATAGCCTAGCTGATCCTCTCCAAATTAAACTTCAACGTGTGGAATTCTAGAGGGTTCTTTTCCATTTCTCCTATATGGTGGCTACAAAGTGTTTCTCGTCTCACCACTGGCAGCCCTGCTGTGTGTTTCTGACTTATCAGCAGGGCCACATGATATATATGTGAGTTTGCTGTCTAGGGATACAAAGAGGTGAGCTAGTGTGACAGTCACAAGTTTGACTGTGCTGGAAGACGGGTCATACATAGGCAATACATTTCTTTGGTTATTTACCGGCGCCTCCTTCCACCCACTTTCCCGCCTTACTTCAGCCTCAAGGGAGCATGAAGCCTTGCGCCATGTGTTTACATTCTCTGTCCGTCTATTTTTTCTCATGAGCGTTAAGTAAGCCTAGACTACATCAACGGAACTGTTTGATGAATCATATGTAAAAGGTTGTACATTTTAAGGTAGGGATCATCATCTAGACTCAGCCGCGGGCCAATCTGTAGATGTGCCCTTGAGCAAGGTACTTACCCCTAATTGCTCATATAAGTCGCTCTGGATAAGAGTGGCAGCTAAATTGTCAAATAATTAGTAGACTGTAAATTGACAGCAAGAAGCCCAAACAGATGTAATGTTTGACTAAAACATAATTTCAGACATTGCTTACATTTGTATACGATCACGTGTCTATTATGTCCAGACCTGAGCAGCCTCACGCTGAGCACCCTCAGGGTGCAGGAAATACACTATATATACAAAAGTATGTGGACAACCCTTCAAATTAGTAGATTCGGCTATTTCAGCCATAGTATAAAATCAGGCACACAGCCATGCAATCTCCATAGACAAACATTGGCAGTAGAGTGGCCTTACTGAAGAGCTCAGTGACTTTCAACGTGGCCCCGTCATAGGATGCCACCTTTCCAACAAGTCAGTTCGTCAAATGTCTACCCTGCTAGGGCCTCCCAATTGGCGCAGCGGTCTAATGCACTGTACTGCTAGAGGCGTCACTACAAACTCGGGTTCGATCGCAGGGAGACCCGTGAGGCGGCGCACAATTGGCCCAGCGTCATCCGGGTTAGGGGAGGGTTTGGCCGGCCCGGATGTCCTTGTCCCATTGCGCTCTAGCGACTCCTTGCGGTGGGCTGGGAGCACGCACGCTGACTTCGGTCGCAAGCTGTATGATGTTTCCTCCAACACATTGGTGCGGCTGGCTTCCGGGTTAAGCGAGCAGTGTGTCAAGAAGCAGTGCGGCTTGGCGGGGTCGTGTTTCGGAGGACGCGAGGCTCTCGACCTTTGCCTCTCCCGAGTCCATACGGGAGTTGCAGTGGTGGGACAAGGCTGTAACTACCAATTGAATTGGATATCACGGAATAGGAGTAAAAAAGCTGCCCGGTCAATTATAAGTGCTGTTAGAAGTGGAAACGTCTAGGAGCAACGACAGGTCAGCCGCAAAGTGGTAGGCCACACAAGCTCACAGAACGGAACAGCTGAAGCGCATAGTCCTCAGTTGTGACACCCACTACGAGTTCAAAACTGGCTGAGCAGCATCACATAAACCTAAGATCAACATGTGCAATGCCAAGCATTGGCTAGAGTGGTGTAAAGCTCGCCACCATTGGACTCTGGAGCAGTGTAAAGGCGTTCTCTGGAATAATAAGTCACGCTTCACCATCTGGCAGTCCAACGGTCAAATCACTACCACCGGTAGTGGTGCTACCTGCCCCAATGCATAGTGCCAACTGTAAAGTTTGCTGGAGGATGAATAATGATCTGGGGCTGTTTATCATAGGTCATGCTAGGCCCCTTAGTTCCAGTGAAGGGAAATCTTAACGCTACAGCATGCAATGACATTCTTGACAATTCTGTGCTTCCAACTTTGTGACAACAGTTTGGGGAAGGCCCTTTCTTGCTCCCGTGCACAAAGTGAGATCCATACAGAAGTGATTTGCCGATATTGTTGTGGAAGAACTTGACTGACCTGCATAGAGCCCTGACCTCAACCCCATCAAACACCTTTGGGATGATTTGGAACGCTGACTCCGAGCCAGGCCTGATCGCCCAACATCAGTGCCCGACCTCACTAATGCTCGTGGCTGAATGGAAGCAAGTCCCTGCAGCAATGTTCAAACATCTAGTGGAAAGCCTTCCCAGAGGAGTGGATGCTGTTATAGCAGCAAAGGGGGGACCAACTCCCTATTAATGCCCATCATTTTGGAATGAGATGTTCGACGAGTAGGTGTCCATATACTTTTGGTCTTGAAGTGTACCTCCACCTCCAGCTCCAGGAATGAAACAGAACGACTACCATTCTTTAGGCTAGATTATTATTATGTTTTATCAGCATTAATAACTATAGGGAAAAACATGGCAGATAGAATATTTCCCTTGACAGGAGACAGGATTGAAGCACAAGTTGTTTTCTCAGTGCCTGCCTGGTGTTGGCGAGCACACAGGGGCAGAGTTTGATTGTTCCAGAGCGTGTCTTGTTAAGAGCTCACAGGTTATGTAATTGCCTGTCTGTCTCTGAGTGAAAGCCAAGGTATATCTGCTTTGATGTTAGCCTCACTGGCTTCACAAAGTAGAGGGAATGCGTATGCCTGTGTGCGAGAAAGAGAAACAGGGAGAGGGATTAAGCCTACCACCAATGTACCTGGCTGCCTCCATACCCCCCTCTGTGAGAGTGTGTGTGTTTGTGCATACAGTGTGTTTGTTGCGTACATTATGTGCTTGTGTTTATCTGTGTGTTTGTGTGTCACACAATGTGCGTTGTATGTATACACATGCTCTCTCCTTGTCCTCTAAATGGTCATCTTCCCAATGCATATGTGCTCCGTGCAGCTGTGTCACTTGTGTAAATGTCAGATGGAGAGGGGTTGTTTTTCCTGACTCCTTTCTCCTATTTTGGCATACGCTCTGCTCTCTCCCTCTCCCATTTTCAGCACAGCAAATGCCCCAGACACAATCGTCTGTAAAAATAGACCATGTTTAGCAGACCAAATCGGAGCATGGCAGACAAGCCTGTCCTAGCTAAGGACCCTCTGCCTTACCAACTCAATGTCAGACTCAACAGTACAGATGGGCAGCCATGTCTATTAGCCAATGAATTCATAGTTAAACACGTGTCCATGTGGCGACTACCCCTCTCAAACTCTTTTTATTTTATATATATATATACCATTTTTTTAAACAATAACAACCATTCAAAAACAAAAGACCGACAAGTATTTATGCCAGGGAAAGAACTCACTGTCTGATGAGTCACCGCCTAACTCACTATCTGATGAGCCACCATCTAACTCACTGTCTGATGAGTCGATGTCTGATGAGTCAAGTCGATGTCTGATGAATCGATGTTTGATGAGTCACTGCTTAACTCACCGTCTGATGAGTCACCGTCTGATTAGTCAGCGTCTGATGAGTCACCGCCTAACTCACCATCTGATGAGTCACCGCCTAATTCACCGTCTGATGAGTCACCGCCTGATGGATGAGTCACCGTCTGATGAGTCACCGTTGATGAGTCACCACCTGATGAGTCACCGCCTAACTCACCGTCTGATGAGTCACCGTCTATCTCACTATCTGACGAGTCACCATCTAACTCACCGTCTGATGAGTCACCATCTAACTCATTAAATAGCCATCCCTACGCAACCCTGCGCCTAATATTTATATATTTCTTAATTCCATTCTTTTACTTTTAGATTTGTGTGTATTGTTGTGAATTGTTATATACTACTGCACTGTCGGAGCTAGGAAAACAAGCATTTAGCTACACCTGCAATAACATCTGCTAAATATGTGTATGTGACCAATACAATTTGATTTGACTTGTCTGATGAGTCACTGTCTAACTCAATGTCTGTTGAGTCACTGTCTAATGAGTCACCGTCTAACTCACTGTCTGATGAGTCACTGTCTAATGAGTCACCGTCTAACTCACTGTCTGATGAGTCACCGTCTAACTCACTGTCTGATGAGTCACCGTCTAACTCACTGTCTAATGAGTTCCTGTCTTACTCAATGTGTGATACGCAAAAGTTACAGCACTCACAATAACAATACATGCAGAAACGCATCATACACACACACACACACACACACACACACACGCACACACAGCTGGCTTGCTTGTTTAGCCAAGCAACCACATCATGTCTATTCTCATTACAACGTTACCTCACGCTACAGATGTAGGATCTTAATTTGATCACCATGCTGCATGAGAACTTTCCCTAAAATGCAGGAAAGTTTAAATGTGTCATGTATTTGGGGTTAAAAAGGCTTCTGAGGTTATAATTTCCAGTTAGAAATGTCAGACTTAAATGTAAAAAAATGTCCATTAATAACAATCCACATAATAATTCACATTTCCTGTTGCTGCAGGATTATTTTCCTAATGCTGTATTTACATGGTAAATGGTAGACAGCTAACCGAATGTCACTGTTTTCAATGACAGCACGACGGTAAATACTCATTGTAAATAAGAATTTGTTCTTAACTGACTTTTCTAGTTAAATAAAAAATTATAAAAAATAAAAATAATACAGTGAATGCCATCAGCCACCACAGTAGGCAGGACTTGCTGCCGGAGTTCAAATATTTCAACTTTTTGTTTACTGAAATCCCCATAGCAACACCTACCGTCTTGCAGGCTTGCTTTTCCCTTGTCTAAATGCAGCATAAGGTTGTCAAATTGTCAGTGTACGTGTGCATTTGTCTTTTTTGCTGCGTTAAACATCAGCAGAATCTGATGGAGAAATCTGGGTCCATGCTTACCCCCTGATTGCAATTATTGTCTGACTAAGAAATTGCCAGGGAAAATAAGTACTCTTTTGCCACTCCATAAAGCTGATATTTCGCTGACTCTCATGTTTGATTGGGCTTCAGAGAGCCTTCGACAGACACTTACCCTTAGCATCGCAAAAGAACAAATTAAACAGTAAAGCGTTGAATTGCACTTTCATAAACTTATAAAGGAAATGAAAGTCAGCTCCTTGAAAATGAGCCCTGGATGATAAAGATGTAGCACTCCACTCATGGGTCTGTGCCATGTTTGTAATGACTCTCACTGTCACGTTCTGACCTTTTCTTTTTTATGTCTTTGTGTTAGGTTGGTCAGGGCGTGAGTTGGGGTGGGCAGTCTATGTTATTTTTTCTAGGTTGTTTGTTTTTCTATGTGTTTGACCTGGTGTGGTTCCCAATCAGAGGCAGCTGTTTATCGTTGCCTCTGATTGGGAGCCATATTTAGGTAGCCTGTTTTCCATTGTGTGTTGTGGGTGGTTGTTTCCGTTTCAGTGTTTTCACCATTCGGGACTGTTTCGGTTTTCATTTTGATTCTCTTGTTCTTTTTGTATTTTGTATTCATTCTCATTAAATGTTATTATGGATACGTACCACGCTGCACATTGGTCCGATGTTTCCTACGCCTCCTCAGACGAAGAGGACGAAAGCCGTTACAGAACCACCCACCAAAAAAGGACTAAGCAGCGTGGTAACCAGGAGCAGAGGGTTCTGGACTCCTGGACTTGGGAGGAGATTTTGGATGGTAAGGAACCCTGGGCACAGGCTGGGGAATATCGCCGCCCCAAGGAAGAGCTGGAGGCAGCTAGAGCGGAGCGGCGCCACTACGAGGAATTGGAGCGAGGTAACGGGCACGAGAGACAGCCCCAGAATTTTTTGGGGGGGAGCACACGGGTAGATTGGCGGACTCAGGTAGGAGACCTGAGCCAACTCCCCGTGCTTACCGTGGCGAGAGAGTGACTGGGCAGGCACCGTGTTATGCGGAGAAGCGCACGGTGTCTCCAGTGCGCACGCATAGCCCGGTGCGCTACATCACAGCTCCTCGAATCGGCCGGGCTAGAGTGGGCATCGAGCCAGGAGGGATGATGCCGGCTCAGCGCATCTGGTCTCCAGTGCGTCTCCACGGCCCGGGGTATACGGCACCAGCCCTACGCATGGTGTCTCCAGTTCGCCAGCACAGCCCAGTGCGGCCTGTTCCAACTCCCCGCACTTTCCGGGCTACAGGGGGGATCCAGCCAGGACGAGTGGTGCTAGCTCTGCGCTCGAGACCGCCAGTGCGCCTCCACGGTCCAGTGCATCCGGTGCCTCGGCCAAGGACAAGGCCTCCTGCATGTCTCCCCAGCCTGGTGAGTTCTGTGTCTGTGCTAAGCACTAACCCTCCTGCATGTCTCCCCAGCCTGGTGAGTCCTGTGCCTTCTCCCAGAGCCAGGCCTTCTGTGTGTCTCTCCAATCCAGTGATGATCCATGGCACGAAGCCTCCAGTGATAATCCATGCCACAAAGCCTCCAGTGATGATCCATGGCAAGAAGCCTCCAGTGATGATCCATGGCACGAAGCCTCCAGTGATGATTCATGGCAAGAAGCCTCCAGTGATAATCCATGGCACGAAGCCTCCAGTGATGATCCATGGAAAGAGGCCTCCAGTGATGATCCATGGAAAGAGGCCTCCAGTGATGATCCATGGCACGAAGCCTCCAGTGATGATCCATGGCACGAAGCCTCCAGTGATGATCCATGGCACGAAGCCTCCAGTGAGGATCCATGGCACGAAGCCTCCAGTGAGGAGTTATGGCATGAGGCCTCCAACGAAGGACGTCAGTCCGGAGCCTCCAGCGACGCCCTCCAGTCCGGAGCCTCCAGCGACGCCCTCCAGTCCGGAGCAGCCGGAGTCGCCCTCCTGTCCGGAGCAACAGGAGTCGCCCTCCTGTCCGGAGCAACAGGAGTCGCCCTCCTGTCCGGAGCAGCCGGAGTCGCCCTCCTGTCCGGAGCAGCCGGAGTCGCCCTCCTGTCCGGGGCTGCCGGAGCCGCCCGTCAGTCAGGAGCTGCCGGAGCCGCACGTCAGTCAGGAGCTGCCGGAGTCTCCCATCTATTCGGGGCCCGCTGCAAGGGTCCCCAGTCCAAGGTCGGCGGCAAGGGTCGCCGCTCCAAAGACGCCACTTAAGCGGGCAAAGACTATGGTGGAGTGGGGTCCACGTCCCGCGCCAGAGCCGCCACCGCGGACAGACGCCCACCCAGACCCTCCCCTATAGGTTCAGGTTTTGCGGCCGGAGTCCGAACCTTTGGGGGGGGGGGGGGGGGGGGGTACTGTCACGTTCTGACCTTAGTTTCTTTTTTATGTCTTTGTGTTAGGTTGGTCAGGGCGTGAGTTGGGGTGGGCAGTCTATGTTATTTTTTCTAGGTTGTTTGTTTTTCTATGTGTTTGACCTGGTGTGGTTCCCAATCAGAGGCAGCTGTTTATCGTTGTCTCTGATTGGGAGCCATATTTAGGTAGCCTGTTTTCCATTGTGTGTTGTGGGTGGTTGTTTCAGTGTTTTCACCATTCGGGACTGTTTCGGTTTTCATTTTGATTCTCTTGTTCTTTTTGTATTTTGTATTCATTCTCATTAAAAGTTATTATGGATACGTACCACGCTGCACATTTGTCCGATGTTTCCTACTCCTCCTCAGACGAAGAGGACGAAAGCCGTTACACTCACGTCCTAACAAACCACTTCTCATCGTCCTACCAAACCACTTCTCACCGTCCTAACAAACCACTTCTCACATAAATCACTTCTCCCTGTCCTCCTAACAAACCACTTCTCACCGTCCTAACAAACCACTTCTCACCGTCCTAACAAACCACTTCTCATCGTCCTAACAAACCACTTCTCATCGTCCTAACAAACCACTTCTCACCGTCCTAACAAACCATTTCTCATCGTCCTAACAAACCATTTCTCATCGTCCTAACAAACCATTTCTCATCGTCCTAACAAACCACTTCTCATCGTCCTAACAAACCACTTCTCATCGTCCTAACAAACCATTTCTCATCGTCCTAACAAACCACTTCTCATCGTCCTAACAAACCACTTCTCACCGTCCTAACAAACCACTTCTCACCGTCCTAACAAACCACTTCTCACCGTCCTAACAAACCACTTCTCACCGTCCTAACAAACCACTTCTCACCGTCCTAACAAACCACTTCTCACCGTCCTAACAAACCACTTCTCATCGTCCTAACAAACCATTTCTCATCGTCCTAACAAACCACTTCTCATCGTCCTAACAAACCACTTCTCACCGTCCTAACAAACCACTTCTCACCGTCCTAACAAACCACTTCTCACCGTCCTAACAAACCACTTCTCACCGTCCTAACAAACCACTTCTCACCGTCCTAACAAACCACTTCTTTAAAAAATTGCCAATTTCCCATGAACCTTGGTTAGCAGCCAGCACATAGCGTTACAGCTCCCTCATCCCTCCATTTCTCCTCTTCCCTAAGTGGTCATCCTGTTCCATACATGTTTAATGTGAATTTATCTGCATTATATCGATGCTATCCTCCCAATGCTGCCTATTACCGTACCATTACCTCCATTATGTGACTTTGGGGAAACTGTTCTTCAAAGACCCCTCAGTCACCTGAGGGAAGGGTGTTTTAGCTGTTAAAAACGAATAGGGTAATATACTGTAATGCTAAAATAATAGTCCTTAATATCCTCTGTTGTGTTTTATACAGCTTATGGCCCCACCTCCTTGGGAGAGGTCTTTCCCCGGCCCACTGTTAACTGTACAAGCCCTAGTCTACCCTCCTTTTCTTTCCCTTACCTCTTCCACCCTGTACTGTAGCCATTATAACACATTGAAGAGTACCTCCATTTTTACTACACACATACACACACTGTTGTTGGGAAACAACAATGGGAAACAAAACAACCCCCTCCGTCCAATTAGCAACACAAGAGGAGTATTGGTAAAGCGCTTCAAAATGTCTTCAAATCTCATTTTATTTGTCACATACACGTGTTTAGCAGATGTTATTGCGGGTGTAGTGAAATGCCCTGTTGATGGCCCTGTTGGGTGTGTGTGTGTGTGTGTGTGTGTGTGTGTGTGTGTGTGTGTGTGTGTGTGTGTGTGTGTGTGTGTGTGTGTGTGTGTGTGTGTGTGTGTGTGTGTGTGTGTGTGTGTGTGTGTGTGTGTGTGTGTGTGTGTGTGTGTGTGGAACAAACATGTTTTATACAAATGTGGACATCCCTGTGTATGTCTCCTGTGTTACATTCTAGTCTATTACCCTAATGAGAAGCGCCTACATTTTGCAACGTAGTCTAATGAACTGTTCATCAAAGCAGATCTCTGTCGACACTCGTGGAAACTGCCGATGGTGTAGTCTGCAAACAGACCAAACCCCCTTTCATGTGAACGCAAACACAGATAATGTAACTGAAACACACACACAGCATAATATCACCAAGACAACACACACAGCCCACCACAGTTATAATATCACCAAGACAACACAGCCCACCACACCAGCAGGACAATGACTAACCAACAATGTGAGAGGGCTGAACTACACATATGGCCTCAGACTCAACGTTGAATCTGACATATCAGGCTGAATGAGTCGTTGGCTATGATATAATCTCGCCTGCCTTCAAAATGAAAGAGAGCAAAGTTGTTAGGGTTGGTCTTACTGTGCTCTTTCCTAATGTCTGTGTTTCTGCACCTAACCTGTGTGGGGAAAGAGTAGAAGCATTACACATTTACATTTCAGTCATTTAGCATACACTCTTATTCAGAGCAACTTCTATGTCATAATCTATGAATACTTATGTATAAACAACTTGTTTTCAAGAGCAGAACTGATATGCTTTCATGACCGTGAGCAGTTTATTTCAGAATATATTCCCTTTTGAGCAGGTGCTACAAAGCACAGACGTGTGGTAGCATTATCAGCATACACCAATTTCACTGTAAGCGAGACAAGTTGTTATACTTTCCATTCTCTGTGGAACCTGGCAATGAAAAATACCATTATAATATGTGCATGCCTGCAATGTAAATGTATTTCGACTAATGTTATGCAAAGCTGAGGAGAATGCAGAGCTCATTCTAATGTGAGTGAGGGACGGGGAAGACGAGGAGCGAGGGACGGGAAGACGAGGAGCGAGGGATGGGGAAGATGAGGAGCGAGGGATGGGGAAGATGAGGAGCGAGGGACTGGGAAGGAGAGGAGCGAGGAAGACGAGGAGCGTGGGACGGGGAAGACTAGGAGCGAGGGACGGGAAGACGAGGAGCGAGGGACAGGAAAGATGACGAGCGAGGGACTGGGAAGACAAGGAGCGAGGTACGGGGAAGACTAGGAGTGAGGGACGGGGAAGATGAAGAGCGAGGGACGGGGAAGACGAGGAGCGAGGGATGGGGAAGATGAGGAGCGAGGGACGGGGAAGACTAGGAGTGAGGGACGGGGAAGATGAAGAGCGAGGGACGGGGAAGACGAGGAGCGAGGGATGGGAAGACGAGGAGCGAGGAAGATGAGGAGCGAGGGACGGGGAAGACGAGGAGCGAGGGACGGGGAATCGGAGGATGAGGAGGAAGAGGGGTGTTAGGGTGAGGGGGAAACTTCAGCTATGAGTGTGTATCTAGATTAACTGGAGTACAGGGAAAGACCTGAAATTATATTATAAACTGGATGGTTCGAACCCTGAATGCTGATTGGCTGACAGCCTTGGTATATCAGACCGTATACCACGGGTATGACAAAACATTTATTTTTACTGCTCTAATTACGTTGGGAATCAGTTTATAATAGCAATAAGGCACCTCGGGGGTTTATGGTATATGGCCAATATACCACAGCTAATGGCTGTATCCAGGCACTCCGCGTTGCGTTGTGCGAAGAACAGCCCTTAGCCGTAGTATATTGGCCATATACCACACCCCCTTGTGCCTTATTGCTTAAGTAGTCCTTGTGTCACTGTAAGGACAGTATAGATCCCACAAATGTAGCAATACATTTTTACCTTACATACACACACTTTTGCACTTGAAGACACACACACACACACAGTCTTGCAGGCACACACACATAAACATATATGCTGTGAAAGCAAATTGTACGTCACTCGCTATCTCTCGATCTGTCTTTATCCGTTTCTTTCTACCTCTCCTTCACTTGTGCCTCATTGCTCACTCTTTTTATCTCTTTGCCTTCTATCTCTAACTTTGTCTGAGACAATAGGACACTATCTCTCTCCTCCACTCCCGCACTCCTAGGAGTCTGAAACCCCTTTAAATGACTCTGACCTTCACTCTTGACTCATTCTGTTTCACAGTCGCAGTTGGTGTAGTACACACACCCAACAGATATAACAGATGCAGAGTATACAGAATAATAGAAAGGAGAATACTGTTAAGCACTGTTAAGACATGGCCAAAGTGTCCATGTAGCAATGGTTTGGCCAATGAGAACCCTTTGTTAGGCTTGAAGAGAGACTATTACTGATGAATGACTGTTTTTCTTTTTTCTTTTATTTTGTATTTATATTTTGATGTGTGTATTTTCTGTAATTTCTTCTAGCTACACATCCCATGACTTTTCACCACCAGCTCTTCCCTCAATCATTCCTCCCCCCTCCCAGCTCATTGATAATTACAGTAAGCCAAGGTGTGTGTGTGTGGGGGGGGGGGGGGGGGTACTGTTGGATTATTTAAGATAGTCTTTGAAAAGGTTGGGTTTCAGATGTTTTGGAAGTAGTTGGATGTAATCCACATAGCAATGATAGAAGAGACCATGTGAGGATATGACGGAGCTGAGTGACTTGGTGTTTAGAGAGAAGAGGAGAGGACCTAGAACCGAGCCCTGGGGGACACCAGTAGTGAGGGTATGTGGTGCAGACACAGAGGTCCTCTCCACATCACCTGGTAGGAGTGGCCTGCCAGGTAGGATGCAATCCAAGAGTGTACAGAGCCTGAGACGCCCAGCCCAGAGAGATTGGAGAGGAGGATCTGATGGTTCACAGTGTCGAAGGCAGCGGATAGATCTAGGAGGATGAGAACAGAGGAGAGAGAGTCATCTTTGGCAGTGGGGAGAGCCACCGTGACACAGAGAAGAGTGGTCTCAGTTGACTGCCCCATCTTGACTGACCCTGGGGCGGCAGGTAGCCTAGTGGTTAGAGCGTTGGACCAGTAACCGAAAGGTTGCAAGATCGAATCACTGAGCTGACAAGGTAAAAATCTGTTGTTCTGCCCCTAAACAAGGCAGTTAACCCACTGTTCCTAGGCCGTCATTGAAAATAAGAATTTGTTCTTAACTGACTTGCTTAATAAAATGTTAAAAGTCTTGAAGGCCAACTGGTTAGGGTCAAGAAAATTGTTCTGAGATAGCGAGAGAGTTGGTCAGAGACAGCATGCTCAAGTTGACTGTTGGTTTCTTGAGCCGGGGAGCAACTTGGGCCATTTTGAAGTCAGAGGGGAAGCAGCCAGTGGTCAAGGATGAGTTGAGGAGGGAAGAAGGTCTCCAGAAATGGAGAAGGGAGGAGGGGGACGAGCAGGCAGGCTGTCGGGCGGCCGGACCTCACTAGTCGCAGGATTTCATCTGGAGAGGGAGGGGAGAAAGAGGCCAAGGCATAAGGTAGTTCAGTGTGACTGGGTCCAGTGGACTCAATAGGCTGAGTGAATGAGGAGCACATGTCGTCAACCTTCTTTTCAAAGTAGTTGACAAGGCTGGAGGATTAAGGAGGGAGGAGAATGTGGAAAAGAGTTTCCTAGGGTTAGAGGCAGAAGCTTGAACTTTTGAGTGATGTAAAGTGGCTTTAGCAGTGGAAACAGAGCAAGAGAACATAGAGAGGAGGGAGTGAAAGGAGTTTAGTCTTCCTGCATTTTTTCTTAGCTGCCCGCAGCCCTGTTCTGTAAGCTCGCAATGAGTCACTCAGCAATGGAGCAGGAGGGTAGGGCCGAGTCGACTGGGAGGAAAGGGGACAGTGCGAGTCATAGGATGCGAAAAGGGAGGAGAGTAGGGTCAGAATCAGGAGACAGGAGGGAGAAGGATTTAGCAGAAGGGAGAGATGATAGGATAGAAGAGGAGAGAGTAGTGGGAGAGAGAGAGTGAAGATTACGACTGCGCATGACCATCTGGGTAGGGGCTGAGTGGCTAGGGTTGGAGGAAAGGGAGACAGAAAAGGAAACAAAGTATTGATCAGAGACCTGGAGGGGGGTTGCAGTGAGATTAGTAGGCGAACAGACTCTAGTAAAGATGAGGTCAAGCGTATTGCCTGCCTTGTGAGTGGGAGGGAACTGGAAAAGGATGAGGTCAAAAGAGGCAAGGAGGGGAAAGAAAGAGTTGAAAATAAATTAATCGAAGGCAGACGTCGGGAGGTTGAAGTTGCCAAGTACGAAGAGCGGTGAGCCGTCATAAGAAAATGAGCTAATCAAGGTGTCAAGCTCATTGAGGAACTCTAAGGTAGTGCTGAGCGATTAGTGCTTTTTGAGGTCGGTTCGGTTTCGATTTCAATTATTTGGGTTAAATGCTGTAACAGAATAAAACAAGTAATAAAAGTCCTATGATGGTAGTGACTGCCCATTACTGCTTATCACTAATTAACCATAATTTATTACCATTATATTTCAGTTGTGTATATTACATTTGTTTTATCTGATGACTTTATTATTTCATTCCAAGTCATCATCTCATCTCTATAAAGCTGCTGCCTATGCTATCTGACAAAATCACTATTTTAGTAGTTCTAAGGTATACTTTTATGACTGCTGAATACCAACTATCAATCACTTAGATCATGTATTTTCAGGAAGAGATACCTTGCGAAGCAACAGCTGCTCTATAAATCCCCTCACCAAGTTTGGGTAGGGCTAGTTTCGAAATGTAATCCGTTACAGTACTAGTTACCTATTCAAAATTGTAATCAGCAACATCATTTTTGGATTACCCAAACTCAGTAACGTAATCTGATTATATTCAGTTACTTTTAGATTACTTTCCCCTTAAGAGGCATTGGAAGACAAAAATGTATGTTACCAATTGAACAACATCTATTGCAGGATAAATCAATGTTAAAGTTTACATAGCTGGCCATATATGGATGTTACATTTTACTTTATGGGTTGGTTATGTAGGCTTCTTCTAACCCATCGCTTTCTACTACATATAATAATACTGTTAATTTATATCTTTACATTAACTACCAAAGTCTATCAGAATTCCAGTCATTCCAATAAATGTTATGCCCTTTGATCTTCAAGAATAGGACTTGGAAATATGGAAGTATAGATTAGACAAATTGTTTTACCTGAGCATGACCCCAAAACTAAGGACTTATTAGCCAGCCCTACTCTGTTGTTTATGATTTTGTTGTCATGGAGGACTGATTGGGCTCACTGATTCAAGTTGAAAAATAAATGCTGCGCTCATGGAATGGCATGCTTTGACCACCACTGAAAAGTTATATTTACATGGGAAAATGAATGCCATATGCAGCATTTGCTATAGGCCTATTGTTTACCTTTTAGTTGGTGACACTTTGATATCTTGATAATATGCAGCTGTTTAAAGGGCAAATCCACAGATGAAACAATAACAAAATGGCCAACCCTCCACTGTTTTGGTAAAAAGCTGAGGGATGGGCCTGGAGAAAGGTAACCACTCAGAATAACTTCTTTATGATAGGGGGCAGCATTTTCACTTTTGGATGCATTTCGTGCCCATTGGGAACTGCCTCCTACTCTGTCCCAGATGCTAATATATGCATATTATTATTACTATTGGATAGAAAACACCCTGAAGTTGAATGATGTCTGTGAGTATAACAGAACTCATATGGCAGGCAAAAACCTGAGAAAAAATCAAAACAGGAAGTGAAAATTCTGAGAGTGGGCGTTGTGAAAGTCATCGCCTATTCAAATCCCTGTAATTTATGGATCTGTTTGCACTTCATACGCCTTCCACTAGATGTCAACAGTCAGTAGAACGTGGAATGAAGCTTATGCTGTGTTGTGAGACCGGATGGGAGGGGAATGAGTCAGTGGTCTGGCAGATGGCCAGTTCCTGGTCACGCGCTTTCCTCATCGTGTCGTCTTGCGTTCCATTACTTATAGAGACTGAAAAGAATTCTCCGGTTGGAACGTTATTGGATATAAATGATAACAACATCCTGAAGATTGATTCTCTACTTAATTTGACCAGTTTATTCGACTTGTAATATAACTTTTTGAAGTTTTCATCTGACGTTTGCCTGCATCTGCGCGAGCGTTTGGACACTGTTCTACACATGGTAGCAAAATTAGCTAATTGGACATAAGTAATGGGCATTATCGAACAAAACAACGATTTATTGTGGAACTAGGATTCCTGGCACTGCATTCTGATGAAGATAATCAAAGGTAAGGGAATATTTATGATGTAATTTCGTATTTCTGTTGACTCCAACATGGCGGCTAATTTGGCTATTGTTCTGAGCTCCGTCTCAGATTATTGCATGGTGTGCTTTTTCGTAAAGTTTTTAAAAAATCTGACACCGCATTTGCATTAAGAAGAAGTGTATCTTTAATTATATGTAAAACATGTATCTTTCATCAAAGTTTATGATGACTATTTCTGTTATTTGACGTGGCTCTCTGTAATTACTCCGAATTATCGAACAAAACATAAATGTATTGTGTAACATGATGTCATATGAGTGTCATCTGATGAAGATGTTCAAAGGTTAGTGATTCATTTGATCTCTATTTCTGTTTTTTGTGAAAGCTATCTTTTGCTGGGAAAATGGCTGTGTTTTTCTGTGGCTATGTACTGAACTAACATAATTGTTTGGTGTGCTTTCCCCGTAAATCCTTTTTGAAATCAGACATGTTGGCTGGATTCACAACATGTGTAGCTTTAATTTGGTGTTTTTCATGTGTGATTTCATGAAAGATTGACTTTTATATTAATATATTTGAATTTGGCGCGCTACATTTTTTCTGGATTTTGGCCAAGTGGGACGCTACCGTCCCACATATCCTAGAGAAGTTAATAGACAGAGCTATGGATGCAAGGACTGACCATCCATGATATCAAAATTATTGTTTTAACCATGTTATGAGGCATTTACAATGTTTACAAACATGGAGAAAAACAAGCTTATATTTTGGGTTCTCGTGGAGTGTGACAGTTGAACTAAGCTCATGAGGTATTTCTAAGTTATATTATTCAACAATCAATGGATATATATACACTGACTTTCAAAAGTATGGGGTCACTTAGAAATGTCGTTGTTTTTGAAAGAAAAGCACATTTTTTGTCCATTGAAATAACATCAAATTGATCAGAAATATAATGTAGACATTGCTAATGTTGTAAATGATTGTTGTAGCTGGAAACGACAGATTTTTTATGGAATATCTACACAGGCGTACAGAGGCCCATTATCAGCAACCATCACTCCTGTGTTCCAATGGCACGTTATGTTAGCTAATCCAAGATTTTCATTTTTAAAGGCTAATTGATCATTAGAAAACCCTTTTGCAATTATGTTAGCACAGTTGAAAACTGTTGTACTGATTAAAGAAGTAATAAAACTGGCCTTCTTTAGGCTAGTTGAGTATCTGGAGCATTTGTGGGTTCGATTACAGGCTCAAAATGACCAAAAACAAAGACCTTTCTTCTGAAACTCATCCGTCTATTCTTGTTCTGATGAATGAATACAGGCAGCATCGCTCCCAGGAAATTACAACGTTATTGTTGTATCTGTCTGAGTCTGAGACACAGTCTGATGAATGAATGAAAATGTGACATCCAAGATGGCAGCATGTCAAGTCGTTTGTTTGTGACTAGTACATTTTAACCTACTAATAATCTATTTATTTATGGTTGCGTAACTTCGTTGTTGTGTAGTGCAAACTATTTTATTTTTGCTGGTGTAAAGATCACGGGTCCTCCTCAACTCGGCACTTCATTACTTGAAGTTTACCAAAGTAACCCTATCTCTGGTTGGCCTGAGTTCCTCCTTCGTCCGCGGAGTGTCTTGTCCAAGCTGCTCCTTTTTGCTCTTCGCCTGGCTGTCAGTGGCAGCTCAACCCGTTCTTTCTATCGCCCTCAACACGCAATCTACTCACACGCGCAAACACTCACATTGACTCACATACACGCTGTCCCTCTCTCCACTTACCTTCGTTGGCCTCTTATTTTTTTGTCAGAGAAAATGACAATTTACGTGGTATTACTTTGTGCACTGACTTTACTGAACTCTGGAGAAAACGAACATTGTCGCTGGGTGAGTACATCTGACAATGTTTTCTCCCGTCCATTAGACATTTTGTCTGCAGGAACTCGCTCTTTTTCACTCGGTCCACTCGTCCAAGTGCCGATGCATTTGTGGCATGATGTGAACAGTACGAATTTGTGTCACTACCAAAGTCTAATGGTTTTAAATGACTGTTTTGTATTGTCTGGAAACTCACTTGTAGAATTCGCTTGCAGTAGGTCTCTTAAAAAAGAGAAGCCGTGCAAGGTTATTAAACAGAGGTGCCTAGTTATTCTTCTGTTGTTGATATCAGGTAACGTGCAACCTAACCCTGGCCCTGATATGCAATGTCTCCAAACCCCCTCTGATTTTAAATCAAGATCTGGTTTTGGTATTTTTCATTTAAATGTACGCAGCCTGTTGTCAAAAATTGATGGGGTTAGGATTTGGGCTAAATCAACTGATGCTGATGTAATTGTGTTTTCTGAAACCTGGCTCAGCAAGTCTAGTTTTGATAAGGATATTTGTATAAGTGGTTACAATGTTTATCGCACTGATCGGGTTAAGAAAGGTGGGGGGGGGGGGGGGGGGGGGTGGCTATATATGTAAAATCTAAATTCCCTGTAAGTGTGGCAAAGTCTGAAACTATTTGTAAACAGTTGGAATTTCTTGCTTTGAATATTGAGGTTTCAAAGGGCCTCTCTATAACTGTGATTGGCTGTTATAGACCCCCCTCTGCTCTCGGTGATGCATTTTCTTCTTTGACGCACCTTATGTCTAAACTTCTTTACAGTGAAATGATCTTGATTGGTGATCTCAACTGGTGTTGGTTAAAGCCGGTGTCTGATGATTTAAAAATATTTTGTAATTCTATGAATCTTACCCAGTTGATTAATTCACCCACTTGCCCAAATCTTAAATGCCCAGATAAATCTACCCTGATTGATTTGATATTGACAAATGTTCCACATAAATATTCTGCGGTTGGTGTTTTTTGTAATGATTTAAGTGACCATTGTGCTGTTGTTGCTGTTAGAAATACTAAGGTTCCAAAGACAAATCCACGTTTTATTCGTAAGAGAAATTTGAAGTGTTTTAATGAGCAGGCTTTCTTTCATGATTTGTTTTATTTTGACTGGAGCAGATTGAGTTTATCCCTGATGTGGAAACTGCCTGGAAATTCTTTCATGATGTTTTTTTCCAAATAGTAAACAAACATGCACCATTCCGCAGGTTCAGGGTTAAAGGGCGGGATAATCCATGGTTTTCTTCTGAGCTGTCTTGTATTTATTCACAACTGTAATCTAGCCTGGGCTAAAGCAAGGAAATCTTGTTCTGATGCTGATTGGCTTATTTTTAGGCAGTTAAGAAACAAGTGTTCTTTTCTTCTCAGGAAGGCCAAGTCTGAATATTTTATGTCTGTTACCACTGATAACCTGAATGACCCTAGAAAGTTTTGGAATGCTATTAAGTCTATGTCTGGTAACAGTAATGTTAATGAATTACCGTCATGTGTTTTGAAGGACTCTGTTGCTATATATGACAAAACTGAAATGCTGAATTGTTTCAATGAGCACTTTGTATCATCTGGTAGGCTGTTTGATTCAGTGTCCTCTGTCTCTGTACAACCCTGTGTGGATGAACCAGTGTCCTCTGTCTCTGTACAACCCTGTGTGGATGAACCAGTGAGAGCTGGTCAAACTTTTAGCTTTCTGCCATTCTGAAATCCTTAGATCAAAGAAAGCCTGCAGGTCCTGATCTTTTGGATCCCTGCTTTTTAAATCTGGCAGCTGATTTCATAGCTGAACCACTTACATATCTGTTCAATCTAACCATGGAATGTAATGAAATTCCAAAGATCTGGAAATCAGCATTTGTCTTACCACTTTTAAAAGGGGGAGATCCAACTCTTTTAAATAATTATAGGCCAATCTCAAAGCTGTCACCCCTGGTGAAAATACTTGAAACCCTTGTAAGTGAAACGCTAAAAGAGTTTTTATTTACTAACTATATTTTATCAATGTACCAATCGGGCTTCAGGAAGAAGCATAGCACAATTACAGCAGCCATGAAGGTTTTAAATGATATCACTGAAGCCCTTGATAAAAAAACAGCACTGTGTCTCACTTTTTATTGATCTCTCTAAGGCTTTTGATACAGTTGATCATGCTATACTAAGGCAGAGATTGTTGAGTGTAGGTCTTTCGGAGCATGCAGTTGCATGGTTTGCTAACTATCTGTCTGATAGAACTCAGTGCACTCAATTTGATGGGCTTATGTCTGTTAAATTGTGTGTCCTGAATGGTGTGCCCCAAGGCTCTGTACTTGGTCCTCTCTTATTCACTATTTATATAAATGATTTAGACAAAAATGTCCAAAATGCACAACTTCATTTTTATGCTGATGATACTGTTATTTACTGTTGTGCCTCATCTCTTACAAAAGCTTTCCAGAACTTGCAAACTGCTTTTTATACTGTTCAACATACCTTGTGTCAATTGAAGCTTATCCTCAATACTGACAAAACTTAACTAATGGTGTTTTCTAATGCAAGAAATAGACCTCTGAACCTTTCACCTATTACTACCTGTCAGGGCAAGGAGATTGAGGTTGTAACCTCATATAAATATCTTGGAATTCTAATTGATGACGGCCTCTCTTTTAAATTGCATATTCAACAACTTACAAAAAAATTGAAGCTGAAATTGGGATTTTCTTTTCTTTTGAAGCCAGAAGGAGGCTAGTATCAGCTACATTTATGCCTTTACTAGACTATGGGGATATTTTATATATGAATGCTTCCGCTCAGTGTTTGAGATCAATTGACACTCTTTACCATGGCACTTTGAGATTTATTTTAAACTGCAAAACCCTTACGCACCACTGCACTTTGTATACCAGGGTTGGCTGGCCTTCTCTAGTTAATCGTAGGCTCAGTCACTGGTATACTTTTATTTACAAAGCCATTTTGGGTTTACTACCTTTTTATTTGGGCATTTTTATTGTTCAGAAATGTGGTGGGTACTCTCTTCGTTCGCTAGACTTTATCCTGCTAACTGTTCCAAATGTCCGAACTGAATTTGGTAAAAGGTCTTTTATGTACTCTGCGCCATCGTCTTGGAACACCTTACAAAATCATTTTAAACTGGAAGAACTTGTCCCGATTGGTGTTTTTAAATCACTGATGAAGGATTTTGAGGCTGATTCCCTGACCTGTCAATGTTTTTAATTTGCTGTTTTTGATATTGTTATACTCTTGTGAATTCAATGGTTTTTACTAGATTACTTGTAGTTTTTCATGTTGTCTGTCTGTAATTTTTGTAATGACTTGGTGCTGCCTATCTTGGCCAGGACGCTCTTGAAAAAGTGATTTTAAATCTCAATGAGCCCTTCCTGGTTAAATAAAGGTTAAAGAAAAAAGAAAAAAAATGAATGAAGGCTATTCCATGTGAGAAATTGCCAAGAAACTGAAGATCTCGTACAACGCTGTGTACTACTCCCTTCACAGAACGGCATAAACTGGTACTAACCAGAATAGAAAGAGGAGTGGGAGGCCCCGGTGCACAACTGAGCAAGAGGACAAGTACATTAGAGTGTCTAGTTTGAGAAACAGACGCCTCACAAGTTCTCAACTGGCAGCTTCATTGAGTAGTACCCGCAAAACAAGCTTCCAGTTGTGGACTTGTGAGGCGTCTATTCCTCAAACTAGACACTCTAATGTACTTGTCCTCTTGCTCAGTTGTGCACCGGGGCCTCCCATTCCTCTTTCTATTCTGGTTAGGGCCAGTTTGCGCTGTTCTGTTCTGTTTTTTTTTATCAGCATGAATTAGATTGAGCAATAAAAGCCTCACTTTTATTCCATAGGAAGGGGTCCACACTATGTAGCTGTTGCAAGAGCACATTTTTCACTGAGTGTCCACTGGTTTCAAAAATTATGATTGATAGGCAGCTTAGACATCTTGAATTCAACCATTATTGGGTTCAAATACACATTTAGATTTGTGAACAGCCATCCACATCAACCACAATCCGTAAGGCGCAAATAGCTAAATGAGAGAGCAGCAGTGTGATTCACATCAATGAGCTATATAGATATCAATAATAAGTGATATCCATATCATCATAGACTACACCACTGCTGTCATCATTACCTCCAAGCGTTTATTCAAGTTGGATAATCTTTGGATGTCGACAGCAGTCGCACCATTGGAAGACATATCTTGGACTGTAGCCTACAAAACCCTATTCCTGCGGTCTATCAAACACATTTGGTGTGTCATCATAGTTGTCTGACTTATGGTCAGACTCGCTCACGTTGAACAAATTTAAACGTGCAAATTTTTTCAATGCTGATTTGAAAGTTATTGAGAAAACAGAGAAGTGTCAAATATTTTTTTTTGCAAACATCCTTTCTGAATTTAAAAGTAATCCTCAAAGTAATCATCTAGTTTTTCAAACGTATCTGTAATCTGATTACAATATTTTTGCTGGTAATGCAACGGATTACAGTTAAAAAAAAGAAAAATGGATTACATGTAATCTGTTACTCCCCAACCCTGTCCCTCACGATCGCGCATTCTTCTCTTTTCCAAATCAGGCATAAAAGAAACAGACCGGATAAGTAGATGTTCAATGGATTATGGTCATTGTAGTTAATTACCACGTTTTATTAGCTAAACTATGTAGAATATTGGCTTGTTGGAAACTACAACTAGAGAAGCTAGAGAAGCTCTGCAATGTGCACATTGAGCTCACAGAAAAAAATTGAGTGAAATGGAATTCGAATCATTCAACCGACTTCGGTCAATTAGTTGTTAAATAACCAGAGAGAAAAAAATAATTCATTTTTGTTAATCGCTCAGCACGACTCTAAGGGCACCTGGTGGGAGATAGATGACAACAATGTTAAGCTCTTGTGTACAAGTGACAGTGACAGCATGCGATTCAATTGAGGAGATGGACAGGTGAGTGAGGGGGAAAAGAAAGATCTTCCCTTGGGAGAAATGAGTAGACCTGTGCCAACACCGCAACGACCAGATGCTCTGAGACTGAGAAAAAAAGTAGTCAGATGAAGAGAGAGCAGCTGGAGTAGCAGTGTTCTCTGGGGTGATCCATGTTTCCATCAGGGCCAAAAAGTCAAGGGACTGAAGGGCATCATAGGCTGAGATGAACTGGTGGTGGAGTCTCTAGGAACGATCTCATGCCTGATCTAAATAATATATAAATAAAACTATGTTTTCCTCCTGGTAGGAGTGAGTTAAAGCTCTCTGGAACTAACCCCAGAGTGGTTAACTCCTGACTGGACTCTGGAGTGTTAAAGCTCTCTGGAACTAACCCCAGAGCTGTTTTACTCCTGACTGGACTCTGGAGTGAGTTAAAGCTCTCTGGAACTACCCCCAGAGCTGTTTTACTCCTGCCTGGACTCTGGAGTGAGTTAAAGCTCTCTGGAACTAACCCCAGAGCTGTTTTACTCCTGACTGGACTCTGGAGTGAGTTAAAGCTCTCTGGAACTACCCCCAGAGCTGTTTTACTCCTGACTGGACTCTGGAGTGAGTTAAAGCTCTCTGGAACTACCCCCAGAGCTGTTTTACTCCTGCCTGGACTCTGGAGTGAGTTAAAGCTCTCTGGAACTAACCCCAGAGCTGTTTTACTCCTGACTGGACTCTGGAGTGAGTTAAAGCTCTCTGGAACTACCCCCAGAGCTGTTTTACTCCTGCCTGGACTCTGGAGTGAGTTAAAGCTCTCTGGAACTAACCCCAGAGCTGTTTTACTCCTGACTGGACTCTGGCCATTGGCATCCACTGACCTCCACACCCAGTCACTGTGAGTTTCTGAGCTAAACAGGACTTCACTGTAACTTACCATAATACAAACAGTTTTTTGGGGCGATTGATTATATTGAAAATGCTCAATTAATGTGCCATCTGCCTTATCAGATGCTGAGAAACTTGGGACAAAGAATCACCTGGAAAGTTCCTGGATGCATCTTATTTCAGAGTTTTGGATGTCAAAAAAATGTCATAATGAGCTTCCAACTGGTTAATACGAGTGGGAAACTCATCATTGTTCCTGAGTTGGATAGTTCAGAGCCTCATACTTTCGAGTAGCACATGAATATGGGATGATATTGATGGTTCTACACAACTAATGAATAATCATTGAACTGAAACAAAACAAGAAGTGAAACCCCAGTGATACTATCCACTGGCCAAAAACTGGTTGAGTCAACAATAAAAAACGTGGAAAACTGAAGAAAAAAAAAATATATTGTTGATTTAATGTTGAATTCATGTTAGTTGATAATTCAACCAAATTTAAATAAAAACTGTGCCTAGTGACTGACCTTGGAACAGCAGCAGAAGCTGACTGAAGGAGGCTGTAATGACTAACACATTCACTAGCACTCATCTAGCTCTCCCTCTCTCTCTCTCCCGTCCCTCCCTCTCCCTTTCTTTCTCCCTTTCTCTCTCCCTTTCTTTCCCCCTCTTTCTCTCTCCACCTCTTTCTCTCTCCCCCTCTCTCTTTCCCTCTTTCTCCTTCTTTCTGCCTCATTCTCTCCCTCTCTCTCTCTCTCTCACCATCCTATTCATTCAAATATGTATTGGCCTTTTTTTTTTCTTCGGCCTTTACATTTGTCTATAAACTCTGTCCTCTATTTGTTTTTTGGAGGCAGTACAGACGTAAGAAATCCCCTTAAGAAGCTTACCGTACGCTTCCCTTTTGCATATACTGTAGCTAGGCTCCGGCTGGACCGGAGATAACGCAGGGAGAGAGACTATTCATGTAGACACTGGCTTCTAATTCCACCCTCAATATAACACTCATTATGGGTTCATATAGGGAAGGAGTGTTTGAGACACTTTTACTGAGAGGGGAGTGAACTCACTACTCGGAAAATACACTGCTGGCTTGATAATGAATAAACACTTGTTTTGTTTGTCTGGCAGCAAGAAAGAGAGTGAGAGAGAGAGACTTGGGCCAAACAAAAATGGTATCTCAGGTAATCACCTACACCACAATGATTGTGTATGGAAAGCGATAAGCACCTTACCGCAATGCACATTAAACAAGTGAAAATGTGTACTCTGTGGCCCTTGATAACCAGAGTCAAACAACCCTAGTAGGGATCATCCAAGTTGGCTGTGAGCAGCAGCATTGCCCTCTAACTGTACTCTATGGAGATGTAATGCGTGCAACACGTGCCATCGCAGGCTTTACACACGGAGAACTCGAACCAATATGTTTAATATAATATATATTAATATCATTTATCTGTGTGTTTCCAAGGAGAGAGGGGGAAAAAACTCTATTTTTTAGGGCTCCCTAGTGGTGCAGCGGTCTAAGGCACGGCATCTCAGTGCTAGAGGTGTTACTACAGACCCTGGTTCAATTCCAGGCTGTATCACAAACCAGCTGTGATAGGGAGTCCCATAGGGCGGTGCACAATTGGCCCAGTGTTGTCCAGATTAGGGTTTGGCTGGGGTAGGCTGTCATTGTAAATAAGAATTTATCCTTATTGACATGCCTAGTTAATCAAATAAATAAAATATATAATTATGAATCTAGGTGAATATAACAAAGTGAGTTTATAAATATAATCTGTGTAATGATGCCACTAAATTATTCAATGTCTCTTCTCCATAAATCATTCTAATTACATCACTATGAGTGCATGTTTTATTTACAAGCAGAAATATGTGCATGTGATTAAAATGGTATGGGGCGGCATTCCCCCACGGATCCCACGCCTGGAGCTGGGAGATAGGGATATACAGATGTAGGATCTTAATTGAATCACCCTGTTGCAGGAGAACTTTCAGGATATTAAAAACGTGTAATGTATTTGAGGTGTAAAAATGCTTCTGAAGTTTGTAATTTCCCCTTTGACATTTCCGACTTAAAGTTCCCTTACAAAAAATGTATCAATCCCTACAAACATTTCCATTAATTGTAATCCACATAATAACTCACATTTCCTTTTGCTGCAGGATTATATTCCTGCTATAGCAAACTGGCTCAAATTATGACCCTACATCTGCACTCACTCATCCTTTCCTAATGCAGTTTAGTTTTAATTCCCAGGGGGATGGATACAATACATACATCTTAAAGGCGTTGTCAGACTACATCAAATCACATTTGTTGTGTCCCGCAGTTGTATAATTTTCTTCAATAATAACCCACTCCGTTGCTGATTCTGCAAACACAGGCTGAAACAGATGGATAACCATCCACTCCATAGCACTCAAAAGCATATCAGAGTAAAGGGTATTGTTCAGTTTCAGATTAGAAAAGTGATGTATGTAAGTTACTGTATAAATGATTGACATTGTCAGACCCCCCAAAGCACTTATCAAGCTGTTTATACAACATGCGCCATGTAAATCTAAAAATCTAAACATAACAAGCCAGAGTAACCTACCGCTGGACCTTAGCAGAGAAATGACGGCAGGCAGGCAGGCAGGCAGGCAGGCAGGCAGGCAGGCAGGGTTACTGTAGAAATTATTGACATAGTCAGACCCACCAAAGCACTCAGCAAGCTGTTTAAACAGCATGCATCATGTGAATCTAAGACTAACAAGCCAGAGTAACCCACTGCCAGATCTTGACAGAGAGAGGAAGGAACACACACACACAAACCAGGTCTGAGACAACTGAATTTTAAAAATGCTTGTCAGTCAACATTATCAACTTACAAAGCACAAAAAAATCAAACAAAGAACACTGAAGCTGAGATGAAACCCAATAACAACCCAGAGGGAGTCAATAAGTCCTCCACCTCAGTCAGTCCTCCACCTCAGTCAGTCCTCCACCTCAGTCAGTCCTCCACCTCAATCAGTCCTCCACCTCAATCACTCCTCCACCTCAGTCAGTCCTCCACCTCAGTCAGTCCTCCACCTCAGTCAGTCCTCCACCTCAGTCAGTCTTCCACCTCAGTCAGTCCTCCACCTCAGTCAGTCCTCCACCTCAGTCAGTCCTCCACCTCAGTCAGTCCTCCACCTCAATCACTCCTCCACCTCAGTCACTCCTCCACCTCAATCACTCCTCCACCTCAGTCACTCCTCCACCTCAATCAGTCCTCCACCTCAGTCACTCCTCCACCTCAATCACTCCTCCACCTCAGTCACTCCTCCACCTCAATCAGTCCTCCACCTCAATCAGTCCTCCACCTCAATCAGTCCTCCACCTCAATCAGTCCTCCACCTCAATCACTCCTCCACCTCAGTCACTCCTCCACCTCAATAAGTCCTCCACCTCAGTCACTCCTCCACCTCAATCAGTCCTCCACCTCAATCAGTCCTCCACCTCAATCAGTCCTCCACCTCAGTCAGTCCTCCACCTCAATCAGTCCTCCACCTCAGTCACTCCTCCACCTCAGTCACTCCTCCACCTCAATCAGTCCTCCACCTCAATCAGTCCTCCACCTCAATCAGTCCTCCACATCAATCAGTCCTCCACCTCAATCAGTCCTCCACCTCAATCAGTCCTCCACCTTAGTTAGTATTTCACCTCAGTCAGTCCTCCACCTCAGTCAGTCCTCCACCTCAGTCAGTCCTCCACCTCAGTCAGTCCTCAACCTCAATCAGTCCTCCACCTTAGTCAGTCCTCCACCTCAATCACATTTACATTTACATTTAAGTCATTTAGCAGACGCTCTTATCCAGAGCGACTTACAAATTGGTGCATTCACCTTATGATATCCAGTGGAACAACCACTTTACAATAGTGCATCTAAATCTTTTAAGGGGGGGGGGGGGGGGGGGGGGGTTAGAAGGATTACTTTATCCTATCCTAGGTATTCCTTAAAGAGGTGGGGTTTCAGGTGTCTCCGGAAGGTGGTGATTGACTCTGCTGACCTGGCGTCGTGAGGGAGTTTGTTCCACCATTGGGGTGCCAGAGCAGCGAACAGTTTTGACTGGGCTGAGCGGGAACTGTACTTCCTCAGAGGTAGGGAGGCGAGCAGGCCAGATGTGGATGAACGCAGTGCCCTTGTTTGGGTGTAGGGCCTGATCAGAGCCTGAAGGTACGGAGGTGCCGTTCCCCTCACAGCTCCGTAGGCAAGCACCATGGTCTTGTAGCGGATGCGAGCTTCAACTGGAAGCCAGTGGAGAGAGCGGAAGAGCGGGGTGACGTGAGAGAACTTGGGAAGGTGAATCACTTGGGAATCACTCCTCCACCTCAATCAGTCCTCAACCTCATTCAGTCCTCCACCTCAGTCAGTCCTCCACCTCAGTCAGTCCTCCACCTCAGTCAGTCCTCCACCTCAGTCAGTCCTCCACCTCAATCACTCCTCCACCTCAATCAGTCCTCCACCTCAATCACTCCTCCACCTCAATCACTCCTCCACTTCAGTCACTCCTCCACCTCAGTCACTCCTCCACCTCAGTCACTCCTCCACCTCAGTCACTCCTCCAACTCAATCAGTCCTCCACGTCAATCAGTCCTCCACCTTAATCAGTCCTCCACCTCAATCAGTCCTCTCTCAGTCAGTCCTCCACCTCAATCAGTCCTCCATCTCAATCAGTCCTCCACCTGTCACTCCTCCACCTCAGTCAGTCCTCCACCTCAATCAGTCCTCCACCTCAATCAGTCCTCCACCAGTCAGTCCTCCACCTCAGTCAGTCCTCCAACTCAGTCAGTTTTTCACCTTAGTAAGTATTTCACCTCAGTCAGTCCTCCACCTCAGTCAGTCCTTCACCTCAGTCAGTCCTCCACCTCAGTCAGTCCTCCACCTCAGTCAGTCCTCCACCTCAGTCAGTCCTCCACCTCAGTCACTCCTCCACCTCAGTCACTCCTCCACCTCAGTCACTCCTCCACCTCAGTCACTCCTCCACCTCAGTCACTCCTCCACCTCAGTCACTCCTCCACCTCAGTCACTCCTCCACCTCAATCAGTCCTTCATCTCAGTCAGTCCTCCACCTTTCAATACTCCACCTCAATCAGTCCTCCACCTGTCAATCCTCCACCTCAGTCAGTTCTTCACCTTAGTAAGTATTTCACCTCAGTCAGTCCTTCACCTTAGTTAGTATTTCACCTCAGTCAGTCCTCCACCTCAATCAGTCCTCCACCTCAGTCAGTCCTCCACCTCAGTCAGTCCTTCACCTCAGTCAGTCCTCCACCTCAATCAGTCCTCCATCTCAATCAGTCCTCCACCTCAGTCAGTCCTCCACCTCAATCAGTCCTCCACCTCAGTCAGTCCTCCACCTCAATCAGTCTTCCACCTCAGTCAGTCTTCCACCTCAGTCAGTCCTCCACCTCAGTCAGTCCTCCACCTCAATCAGTCCTCCACCTGTCACTCCTCCACCTCAGTCAGTCCTCCACCTCAATCAGTCCTCCACCTCAGTCACTCCTCCACCTCAGTCAGTCCTTCACCTCAGTCAGTCCTCCACCTCAATCAGTCCTCCATCTCAATCAGTCCTCCACCTGTCACTCCTCCACCTCAGTCAGTCCTCCACCTCAATCACTCCTCCACCTCAGTCAGTCCTCCACCTCAATCAGTCCTCCATCTTTCAATACTCCACCTCAATCAGTCCTCCACCTGTCAATCCTCCACCTCAGTCACTCCTTCACCTCAGTCACTCCTTCACCTCAGTCACTCCTCCACCTCAGTCAGTCCTCCACCTCAGTCAGTTCTTCACCTTAGTAAGTATTTCACCTCAGTCAGTCCTTCACCTTAGTTAGTATTTCACCTCATTCAGTCCTCCACCTCAGTCAGTCCTCCACCTCAGTCAGTCCTCCACCTCAGTCAGTCCTTCACCTCAGTCAGTCCTTCACCTCAGTCAGTCCTTCACCTCAGTCAGTCCTCCACCTCAGTCAGTCCTCCACCTCAGTCAGTCCTCCACCTCAGTCAGTCCTCCACCTCTGTCAGTCCTTCACCTCAGTCAGTCCTTCACCTCAGTCAGTCCTTCACCTCAGTCAGTCCTTCACCTCAGTCAGTCCATCACCTGAGTCAGAGTTTCAGCTCAGTCTACGCTCTTTTATGAGTCAGCTAAAGGTAGCGAGACCCGTGTGTGTGTCTCTGTGTGTGTGTGTAGATTGTGTGTGTAGTGTGTGTGCCTGTGTGTGTGCGGTGTGCCTGTGTGTGTGTGTGGTGTGTTTTTGTGTGTGTGTGTGTGTAATTGTGTGTGTGTGGTGTATTTGTGTGTGTGTGTGTGTGTGTGTGTGTGTGGTGTGTGTGTGGGGGGGGGTGTTTGTGTGTGGTGTGTGTGAGTGTAGTGTGTGTGTGGGGTGTTTGTGTGTGGTGTGTTTGTGTGAGTGTGTGTTTGTGTGAGTGTGTGTGGTGTGTGTTTGTGTGTGTCTCAATCTCTGTAGTCTTCATTTGTTTACTTTAACTCCACACGTTTGTTTCTGTTGGCTGATAATGCATCAGAAGATTGTTCTGATGTGACAGTATAGAAAGTGGAATAGTTTCTGAGTGAATTAAAGGAATTTTCATTCACACATTTTTATTTAACTAGGCAAGTCAGTTAAGAACAAATTATTGTTTACAATGACGGCCTACCCCTGCCAAACCTGGGCCAATTGTGCGCCACCCTATGGAACTCCCAATCACAGCCAGATGTGATACAACCTGGATTCGAACCAGGGACTGTAGTGGCGCCTCTCGCACAGATGCAGTGCCTTAGACCACTGCACCACTCGGGAGCAGCGGGAAAAGGTAGATTGAAGGAGACTTCAGAGAGTGCAGCAGAGTGCTTGACAGCTGAGCTCGGCTTAGAGGTCAAAGGTTGAAGGTCAAAGACAGTGCATTGAGGGTTTAGATAGGAAGTCCATAATCAAGTACATTTCCTCTTACTTATTTCCCTGTGTACCTGCAACACTGTATACCTAGATGTACACTTTGGAACTCATTCTAAAACCGATTGCAGCCCTGCAAAAGAGAAATGTCAGATAAATTAGCATGACAAAGCTAAATAGCCTAAGGAAAGAGAGAGACGAGAACAGAGAACAGTTGAGAGAGACAGAAAAAAATTGAGAGGGGAACAGACATACAGACAGAAAACGTTTGAGAGAGAGAGAGAGAGAGAGAGGGACAGACACAAACAGAAAACATTTGAGAGAGAGCGAGAGAGGGACAGACACAAACAGAAAGCATTTGAGAGAGAGAAAGAGAGGGACAGACACAAACAGAAAGCATTTGAGAGAGGGACAGAGGGAAAAGGTCTCTAGTGACTCTAAGCTTTTAATCTGAGAATGGGAAAACAACAGGCCTATCTGGTTTCCGCTGCATCAATGTATTATTATTAAACACACACACACACACACACACACACACACACACACACACACACACACACACACACACACACACACAGACACACACACCTGTTGTTGTTGGGAGGTATGGAGTGACACCGTTATGCAAAACTGTACCCCCCATATTTCCCTCACACTGACAAAGCATAGTGATCCAAGCTGTCATTCTGTACTAATGCAAGGCAATGTGACCTTCCCACATGAAAAAATACTGTAGTATACTATGACATAAATACTGTAGCATTACCATGTTTATGTGACATAGTTTTCACTGTAGTGTTGTCGAGGACTTTACTGTAGTATTTACTGTCTTGTTTTTGCGGATATAACTGTAGAACACTGTAGTATTTACAGTTTATCAATACAGTAGTATAAATACTGTAGTATTACTGTAGTTTAAAAAAGCTATAGTGTATACTATAGTAATTACTGTACTGTTTTTGCGGACATTACCATAGTGTTTTTGTTTTATTATCTTCGGCATAGAAGTGGGGGTTTTCTCCTTGAGGAAACCTCTGGACAAATATTAAAAAAGCACATTTTCCATAACTTGTAGGTAGGTAAATCTGGAGTCTTTTCTATAACCTGTAGGTAGGTAAATCTGGAGTCTTTTCTATAACCTGTAGGTAGGTAAATCTGGAGTCTTTTCTATAACCTGTAGGTAGGTAAATCTGGAGTCTTTTCTATAACCTGTAGGTAGGTAAATCTGGAGTCTTTTCTATAACCTGTAGGTAGGTAAATCTGGAGTCTTTTCTATAACCTGTAGGTAGGTACATCTGGTGTAACGAACATCGTCGGGAGAAGGAGAAGAGAACCAAGGTGCAGCGTGGTAAGTGTTCATATTTTTTAAATAAAATACGCAACACTTGACAAAACAACAAAAACAACAAACGAACAGTCCTGAAAGGTGAAACAAACACTAAACAGGAAACAACCACCCACAAACACAGGTGGGAACAGGCTACCTAAGTATGATTCTCAATCAGAGACAACGATAGACAGCTGCCTCTGATTGAGAACCATACCAGGCCAAACACACAGAAATACAAAACAAGGACAACATAGAACACCAGACATAGAATTCCCACCCAAACTCACGCCCTGACCAACCAAAATAGAGACATAAAAAGGATCTCTACGGTCAGGGCGTGACATCTGGAGTCTTTTCTATAACCTGTAGGGAACAGACTATACTTGGCATGTAAGTTTCTCAGTCATGGGAGGCACAAACTGGGATATGGGGAATGGGAATGAATGGGATATATATTAAATACTTTAGTATTACTATAGTTAAACAACTAGTGTTTTTGCGGACACAGTAGTGTTTTTGTGGACATTACTGTAGTATTCTACAGTTTACTACATAATTCTATAGTAAGTACTACACATGATCAAGGGATACTAGTGTGTAGCATAGTATTCTACAGTATACAACTGTGGAAAAGCCCAATCGTTGATTGACAATCTTTTACACACGGCCTTGCGCTCCCTCTCGTGGTTTCACAGACTTGAGTTATAAGCGTACCATTCCACCTGATGCAAGCGTGCATCTGTCAGCAGCTCAACTTTTGTTCTTGTGTTGTGTACAAGAGTGTGAGTAAGTGCCAAAAGACCACACATACACATGCTTGCTATACAACACTATGCCTAAATAATTGACAGTTTGCATGGATCTCCTGGACTTAGCCTTTTCCTTCTAATCGAGGATTTACATCTGTAGTTATATGCCAGTCAAGCCAAGTTACGCATCTAGTGTCCCACAACTTATAGTAATCACGATAGTACTCTACTGTATACTACAAAATGATATATTAAGCACTACATTATCGAGGTATACTACAGTGTGTAGTATAGTATTCTACAGTATACTACAGTTTATTACATAATTCTATAGAATTATATAGTAAGAACTATAGTATTCTATAGTAAACTGTAGTATTTCTTCACGTGGGTTGGTTGATGGAATGCAACATCTGCAATGTAGCTGGCCTGGAACGCTAGCAAAATCGTACAGTTTAGTGCAGCTCAGAGTAGCACTCAAAAGTCCTTAAAAAGCTGTGCTTTGTGCCACTGTGTACATGAAGGTTTCTATAGCAACTCATAATGTAGTGCTGTGGTCCACTGGGTTGCTAAATGTTTATTTTTTAGTGCTGGACTGTGTACCAATGGAGCTCTGTGTAATGTTTTTATGGGCCTACTTGTTGACTTGTTTGGTACTTTAGAGCAGTGTTTCCCAAATCCGGCCCTCTCATTTTTGTTGTAGCCCCGGACATTAACATCTAATTGAACTTGTCAAGGACTTGATGATTAGTTGACAGGTAGAATCAGGTGTACAGTCGTGGCCAAAAGTTTTGAGAATGACACAAATATTAATTTCCACAAAGTTTGCTGCTTCAGTGTCTTTAGATAGTTTTGTCAGATGTTACAATGGAATACCGAAGTATAATTACAAGCATTTCATAAGTGTCAAAGGCTTTTATTTACAATTACAGGAAGTTGATGCAAAGAGTCAATATTTGCAGCGTTGACCCTTCTTTTTTCAAGACCTCTGCCATCTGCTCTGGCATGCTGACAATTAACTTCTGGGCCACATCCTGACTGATGGCAGCCCATTCTTGCATAATCAATGCTTGGAGTTTGTCAGAATTTGTGGGTTTTTGTTTGTCCACCCGCCGAAAAATTGTGAGTGAGCCCACTCCCTTGGCTGAGAAGCAACCCCACACATGAATGGTCTCAGGATGCTTTACTGTTGGCATGACACAGGACTGATGGTAGCGCTCACCTTGTCTTCTCCAGACAAGCTTTTTTCCAGATTCCCCAAAAAATCGGAAAGGGAATTCATCAGAGAACATGGCTTTACCCCAGTCCTCAGCAGTCCAATCCCTGTACCTTTTGCAGAACATCAGTCTGTCCCTGATGTTTTTCCTGGAGAGAAGTGGCTTCTTTGCTGCCCTTCTTGACACCAGGCCATCCTCCAAAAGTCTTCGCCTCACTGTGCGTGCAGATGCACTTGTACCTGCCTGCTTCCATTCCTGAGCAAGCTCTGTACTGGTGGTGCCCCGATCTCGCAGCTGAATCAACTTTAGGAGACGTTCCTGGCGCTTGCTGGACATTCTTGGGCACCCTGAAGCCTTCTTCACAACAATTGAACCACTCTCCTTGAAGTTCTTGATGATCCGATAAATGGTTGATTTAGGTGCAATTTTACTGTCAGCAATATCCTTGCCTGTGAAGCCCTTTTTGTGCAAAGCAATGATGACGGCACGTGTTTCCTTGCAGGTAACAATGTTTGACAGAGGAAGAACAATAATTCCAAGCACCACCCTCCTTTTGAAGCTTCCAGTCTGTTATTCGAACTCAATCAGCATGACAGAGTGATCTCCAGCCTTGTCCTCGTCAACACTCACACCTGTGTTAACGAGAGAATCACTGACATGTCAGCTGGTCCTTTTGTGGCAGGGCTGAAATGCAGTGGAAAGGTTTTTGGGGGATTCAGTTCATTTGCATGGCAAAGAGGGACTTTGCAATTAATTGCAATTCATCTGATCACTCTTCATAACATTCTGGAGTATATGCAAATTGCCATCAAACAAACTGAGGCAGCAGACTTTGTGAAAATGTATATTTGTGTCATTCTCAAAACTTTTGGCCACGACTGTACTGGTCTGGGTCCACAACAGAAATATGTACCGTTGGGGGTACTGGAGGACCGGAGTTGGGAAACACTGCTTTAGAGCAGGGGTACTCAACTCTTACCCTATGAGGTCCGGAGCCTGCTGGTTTTCTGTTCTAAATCGGTCCCTGATTAGAGGGGAAAATGAAAAAATGCAGTGGAACTGGCTTCGAGGTCCACAGTTGAGTTTAAGGGCTTTAGGGCAATAAGTGACACTTGCATGTAAATCTGTAATCATACCAGTTTACCTTGCAAACAAGTTACCTTGCAAACCTTTTACAGTTAATCAAGTTTAGTCCATTCTGTAACATCATAGACAAACCTTTTCCATTGCATTAAGGACGAAATTAGTCTTTGTTTGATCAATAACCTTTTTTATTTTCAGCATTGATTTAAAAAACAAAAAAGCAGTTAAAAAATAACTAATTCTGTACACTCAATGACTGCAGTTAGATTAGACATATTTCAATACTACCTAAAATCATTGAAAAGAAACAGAAACCAGAGGATTTTAAACAAACAAAAAAAACACCGGGATGTAATGTAAAGCAGGTTTTGTGCATTTAATACCGTGCAAGTTCTAACTAGTCTATTGAAAGGCTTTTTATGTTTTAAAGCAAAGGTTAATGAAATAAAATAATACTTTAGGAAAAAGGCCAACAGAGGAGGGGAGAGGAGGTTAAATGACTGATTTATCAAGGTCTCTTATTGTCCACATTCACGTCGAACAAAAACATGAAACTCAAAGAAAGGTGGTCAGGATTGCAATTCAATATCTACAAAATGCATTTTAACAACCCAGCTATCTATGTACACTGTACAAAGATCTGAACACAAACTTACATCTTTTACAAAAAAAGGTATATTATATTACAATACAACTCCAAGTCCAATACAACTCCAAGTCCAATACATCTCCAAGTCCAATACGACACTCATCTGTTTTGTTATCTGTCCTTCTGTCCTGGAGCGATAGAGATGTGTTTAGAATAAGCCATTGTTAGTGACTGTTGTTAATATAATTTTTTTAAGTGGACAGAACCAAAATGGAACACAGCAACAGACAAGACCCATGATGCAACGGTGCCTGGCCGCTGTGACAGCCGTTGTGATGGGATGCTACATTATTATATTATTTTCCCAGAATGCATTTGCATTGTGCACGGACCCTACTCCTCATCCACCAGTCAATCTATTGCTGTTATGGCTTTGGGAAATACTGGAGTGACTCTATAAAACCTGCTCAGTGTAAAACAACATGGGACAGAAGGAGAACAAGGAAGGGAAAGAAAATACATTGGGTTGCATGCTCGGAAATGTAATAGCTCAAGAAAACCTATTTGAAAATCAGGGACATCAGTGAAAAGAAAATGACTATCATAAAAATTCCTCATTGCTTATTATGCTAATTTAACTGGGCCAGAATTACATATCATGATAATGTCCTTTGGAGGATTTCAATAATATAGCACGTTTCATGTAATAACCATCAAAACCAAAAATCTAAAGATACTAGTGCAAAACAATAAAGATCATATAACATCATTAAAGCAAAATGACTGGGCAGAAAAGAAGAGCGGCAGGATATCAGTTTAACATGTGGTGGGACACAAGGATGGCTAAACTCTCATGGGGTCACAGGAATGATTTCAGGGGTGGACGTTTGGACTAGGGGTAATAATAAACATATTTCACATCAATCCAAATGGCATTCTTAAGAGTGGATAATCATACAAAAAATCTTCTTCCATTTCTATTTCACAAATTCTGTACAGGCTATGCATGAGCAGTGTGTGGATGTGTGTACTCCCCCCCCCCCCCCCCCCCCCCCCACCCACCCACCCGCATCCTGGTAAGGGAGAAGTCCTTTTTGGGCCTCTGTGGGTAGGCAGGTATAGTGAGAGGTAGGACAGGGAAGTTGTGTGCAGCTAAAACCAATCACATCTGCTTTGAGCAGAAAGAGAAGGCAATATCACAGCACTGGCTGTTCAATTACAATATTGTCTTCTTTTCTTTTTACCAAACATTCTTCATCTTTTCTTGATTCACTAGCTTGTCCATTTTCTCTGCACTAGCTCGGCCATTTTCTCTGCACTAGCTCACCCATTTTCTCTGCACTAGCTCACCCATTTTCTCTGCACTAGCTCATCCATTTTCTCTGCACCAGCTCATCCATTTTCTCTGCACTAGCTCATCCCTTTTCTCTGCACTAGTTCATCCGTTTTCTCTGCACTAGCTCATCCGTTTTCTCTGCACTAGCTCATCCATTTTCTCTGCACTAGCTCATCCATTTTCTCTGCACCAGCTCATCCATTTTCTCTGCACTAGCTCATCCCTTTTCTCTGCACTAGTTCATCCTTTTTCTCTGCACTAGCTCATCCATTTTCTCTGCACTAGCTCATCCATTTTCTCTGCACTAGCTCATTCATTTTCTCTGCACTAGCTCATCCATTTTCTCTGCACTAGCTCGGCCATTTTCTCTGCACTAGCTCGGCCATTTTCTCTGCACTAGCTCATCCATTTTCTCTGCACTAGCTCATCCATTTTCTCTGCGCTAGCTCATCCATTTTCTCTGCGCTTAGCTCATCCATTTTCTCTGCGCTAGCTCATCCATTTTCTCTGCGCTAGCTCATCCTTTTTCTCTGCTCTAGCTCATCCATTTTCTCTGCACTAGCTCATCCATTTTCTCTGCACTAGCTCATCCATTTTCTCTGCACTAGCTCATCCATTTTCTCTGCACTAGCTCATCCATTTTCTCTGCACTAGCTCATCCATTTTCTCTGCGCAAGCTCATCCATTTTCTCTGCCCTAGCTCATCCATTTTCTCTGCACCAGCTCATCCTTTTTCTCTGCACTAGCTCATCCATTTTCTCTGCACTAGCTCATCCATTTTCTCTGCACTAGCTTATCCATTTTCTCTGCACTAGCTTATCCATTTTCTCTGCACTAGCTCATTCATTTTCTCTGCACTAGCTCATCCATTTTCTCTGCACTAGCTCGGCCATTTTCTCTGCACTAGCTCGGCCATTTTCTCTGCACTAGCTCATCCATTTTCTCTGCACTAGCTCATCCATTTTCTCTGCACTTGTCTCTTAAAAGTTTGTATTTTTTAAAACTTAATCTTTCTTATTCACATTCTCACCCTCTTTTCCTACTTACTCAACATATCTGGTAGGCTTTCTGTTCCTCACTATGGAAGAGGATAACACCCATCTGATCTTGACACGGGCCACTGCTAGGGTAGTGGCTATGATGATAGCCAGCTGTAGGTACTAATGTGTCAAAACACGTTTCTTTCCATTGCATGCGGCTTGGTATTAGCTTAAGGGTAGTGGCTAAAGGGTCATGAATAAGGGTAGTGGCTTGGAATGAAGAAAAGTGGTTTAAGGATAAAGCCTGCAATGGGTGAAGTGGTTTGAGGTTAGTGTTTGCAATGGCAGTGGTTGAAGGGTTAGGGTGGTACTGTTTTGATGATGTAGCCACTATCTAGCAGTGTGTCCATTAAACACCAATCATTCCCCTCTGAATGACTACCTCCATCTTTCATTACTCAGTCCAGAGGAACCTGCACAGCTCGACACAGCGTCCACAGCGTCCACTTCCTACTCCAGCAGTCTCTGTCGTGCACTCATGCCCACCCGTCCCCTTGCCACTCTCCTTGACCCCACAGTGGGGCCCAGTCAGACTTCAGACCTCAGTCTGTTGCTGCATCTCTACGGTGTGTGTCCCACCCCGTTGGAGCTCATCCATACTGTCAAAGTCACTACCGCCCGCCTCAGAGTCGTCAAAACCGCAGGGGGCCGACAAGTCCGAGGCCGATGATGCGTTCACTGACAACCTCCTATTCAGCGACACATTATCATCCATGTCCCCGCCTCCCGACATGATCGCCCCACCCACAAAAGTGCTGAACTCCTCCCCTCCCAGCCCGCCTTGCCCCGCCTCCCCCAGGGGCAGCTGGTGTGGGGGCAGGTATTGGCTGGGGTGGAAGTGTGGGCGGGGGGACCTGTGGCGTCCGGTGCTGCCACTAACACTCCCACTCAGGGTGCTCTCCTTGGAGGCGGGCTGGGTGGCGGGCAGGGTGTCGTAGGGGTGCTCCTGGTACTCCTCCAGGGGAGTGGGGAGGGGAGGCGGGAGCTGGTCCTGGGTCAGGAACTCTTCCTCATGAGGAGGTGGGAAATCACTGTCGATGTCGTAGCCCCCGAGGTAGTAGTCTGAATCCAGGTCCCGGGCGCTGCCCCCCAGGCGAGAGCTGCCCCCCAGGCGAGAGCTGACCCCCAGTCGGGAGGCTGAGGCAACCATGTCTCCGAGGCCGCTGGCCTCGTAACTGGGCACCTCCTCGATGTTGGGTAGACGTGAGTTGGGCATCCAGTCAGACGTGTCCCAGTGATATGCTGGAGGAGGGAGGGACAGAGTTAGATTACATTTAGTAGACACAATCTCTGCCAACATGCCCGATGGACAGTTACAATCTGCAGGTTCATCTGGCATGTTAGTGGACAACTACAGTCTGTCTGCAGAGGTCCATTGGGCACGTTAGTGGACAACTACAGTCTGTCTGCAGAGGTCCATTGGGCATGTTAGTGGACAACTACAGTCTGTCTGCAGAGGTCCATTGGGCATGTTAGTGGACAACTACAGTCTGTCTGCAGAGGTCCATCGGGCATGTTAGTGGACAACTACAGTCTGTCTGCAGAGGTCCATTGGGCATGTTAGTGGACAACTACAGTCTGTCTGCAGAGGTCCATTGGGCATGTTTGTAGATAACAAAAACACAGTTAGACGTCAACCACAGCACGGGGAACATCCTGTACAGTGAACATGTTAGCTGTGTTTTGAAGGTTTCACAACATGCAGGAGGGAGGCCTGGGAACGTCAGGTCAGGGGTCACAGTTCAAAAGGTCACAGCATGTCAGGGTTCAGGAGGAGTCAGGGTGGCACTTCGGAACAGCCAAGCCATGGTGAGAGATCAGAGGCTACTGACCGATGGGATCATTCAACGTAAACAAACACATCACAGCTTGACATACTTCCAAATGTTAACCAGGGAATGTTTCACAAAGCAATAAACTGTAAAATTCAAAACAAAAACAAAGAACGGAGAGACAGAAAGACAGTAAGACAGACAGACATTAAGACAGACAGACATTAAGACAGACAAACAGTAAGACAGACAGACAGACAGACAGACAGACAGACAGACAGACAGACAGACAGACAGACAGACAGACAGACAGACAGACAGACAGACAGTACATGCATCAAAGGAAATTACAAAACAAAAGTGAGAAGCACTAAAAAGTAAAAAACAAATCTCAACAAAGCAACGTCAGCGAGGATAAACTCATTAAAAGCAGTAACAACAAAACAACACGCTCGGAGGTGGGATGCAAATGCAATGCAGTGGGAGGATCAAACATCACACGTCACAGGCAGCAGGCAAAAGCAAATGAATGTGAAAATTGGCCAAACTGAGGAAGAACGGCCACAAGGCGCGTTGGAGAGTGAGTGGTTGTCATGGGAGATGAGCGAAGCCTCTCCACCCCGGCAACGTGCCAACTCCAAGGAAGTATCAGGACTGCTCAGTCAGCACAACAACACTGTGACGGGGGAAAACACATGCTGGGGTGTGTGTGTGTGTTGGCAGGGGGCTAGGAGTAATAAACCACACAAACACAGTGAGCTGGAACGGAGACTGAGGAGAGAGAGAGAGGAAGAGAGAGAGAGAGTGAGAGAGAGAGAGAGAGAGAGAGAGAGGAAGAGATAAAGAGAGGGAGAGAGAGAGGAAGAGAAGGAGAGAGGGGGAGAGAGGGGGAGGAAGAGAGAGAGAGAGGGAGAGAGAAAGTGAGAGAGAGAGAGAGGAAGAGATAAAGAGAGGGAGAGAGAGAGGGAGAGAGAGGGGGAGAGAGGGAGAGAAAGGGAGAGAAAGGGAGAGAGGGAGAGCGACAGGAGTAAAGGGGAGTGAGAGAGATGAGATGGATTGATGTGAGATGAAGAGAAAGGGGGGGGGGGGGCACCTCTGTTGTAGCTCTGACCTTGATCCATGACTGACACTGTCAGGTGGGAGAACAGGAGAAGAGAGAGCTTTAGCTTGTTAGTGTGTGTTTGTGTTGGAGGTGCCAGACAGGTGTTTGCGAGGCTTAGGATCGGACCATCTGAGATTCCCATCCACCCGAATGTTTAATATATCAATGTATTTATGTATCGGTAATGTGTCCATTTATTTATGTATGTGTAATATGTCAGTCTATTTATGTATCGGTAATGTGTCCATTTATTTATGCATGTGTAATATGTCAGTGTATTTATGAATGTGTAATATGTCAGTGTATTTATGTATGTGTAATATGTCAGTTTATTTATGTATGTGTAATATGTCAGTTTATTTATGTATGTGTAATATGTCAGTGTATTTATGTATGTGTAATATGTCAGTTTATTTATGTATGTGTAATATGTCAGTGTATTTATGTATGTGTAATATGTCAGTGTATTTATGTATGTGTAATATGTCAGTGTATTTATGAATGTGTAATATGTCAGTTTATTTATGTATGTGTAATATGTCAGTTTATTTATGTATGTGTAATATGTCAGTGTATTTATGTATGTGTAATATGTCAGTGTATTTATGAATGTGTAATATGTCAGTTTATTTATGTATGTGTAATATGTCAGTGTATTTATGTATGTGTAATATGTCAGTTTATTTATGTATGTGTAATATGTCAGTGTATTTATGTATGTGTAATATGTCAGTTTATTTATGTATGTGTAATATGTCAGTTTATTTATGTATGTGTATTTATGTATGTGTAATATGCCAGTGTATTTATGTATGTGTAATATGTCTGTTTATTTATGTATGTGTATTTATGTATGTGTAATATGTCAGTTTATTTATGTATGTGTAATATGTCAGTTTATTTATGTCTGTGTAATATGTCAGTTTATTTATGTATGTGTATTTATGTATGTGTAATAAGTCCGTTTATTTGTGTATGTGTAATATGTCAGTGTATTTATGTATGTGTATTTATGTATGTGTAATATGTCAGTTTATTTATGTATGTGTAATATGTCAGTTTATTTATGTATGTGTATTTATGTATGTGTAATATGTCAGTTTATTTATGTATGTGTAATATGTCAGTGTATTTATGTATGTGTAATATGTCAGTTTATTTATGTATGTGTAATATGTCAGTTTATTTATGTATGTGTATTTATGTATGTGTAATATGTTAGTTTATTTATGTATGTGTAATATGTCAGTTTATTTATGTATGTGTATTTATGTATGTGTAATATGTCAGTGTATTTATGTATGTGTAATATGTCAGTGTATTTATGTATGTGTAAAATGTCAGTTTATTTATGAATGTGTAATATGTAGGTGTATTTATGTATGTGTAATATGTCAGTTTATTTATGTATGTGTAATATGTCAGTTTATTTATGTATGTGTAATATGTCAGTGTATTTATGTATGTGTAATATGTCAGTTTATTTATGTATGTGTAATATGTCAGTGTATTTATGTATGTGTAATATATGTCAGTTTATTTATGTATGTGTAATATGTCAATGCACATGTTGTGAGTAACACTGATTCAGCCCTGACCTTTTTGCAGTGGTGTAAAGTACTTATTAAAAAAATACTTTAAAGTACTACTTAAGTCGTTCTATTTGTTGTTTTTTTTTTGTTTTTTTTTTAAATTTTACCCCCTTTTCTCCCCAATTTTTCGTGGTATCCAATCGCTAGTAATTACTATCTTGTCTCATCGCTACAACTCCCGTACGGGCTCGGGAGAGACGAAGGTCGAAAGTCATGCGTCCTCCGAAGCACAACCCAACCAAGCCGCACTGCTTCTTAACACAGCGCGCCTCCAACCCGGAAGCCAGCCGCACCAATGTGTCGGAGGAAACACTGTGCACCCGCCCCCCTTGGTTAGCGCGCACTGCGCCCGGCCCGCCACAGGAGTCGCTGGAGCGCGATGAGACAAGGATATCCCTACCGGCCAAACCCTCCCTAACCCGGACAACGCTAGGCCAATTGTGCGTCGCCCCACGGACCCCCCGGTCGCGGCCGGCTGCGACAGAGCCTGGGCGCGAACCCAGAGACTCTGGTGGCACAGCTAGCGCTGCGATGCAGTGCCCTAGACCACTGCGCCACCCGGGAGGCCCTCTACTTAAGTCGTTTTTGGAGGGATTCTGTACTTTACTACTTATATTTTTTCACTACCTTTACTTCACTACTGTCACGCATGATCCCTCTCCGGCCTCTAGGTCACCAGGCTGCTCGTTATGGCGCATACCTGTCACCATCGTTACGCGCACCTGCGCATCATCAGACTCACCTAGACTCCATCACTTCCCTGATTACCTTCCCTATATATGTCACTCCCTTTGGTTCCATCCCCAGGCGTTATTGTTTCTGTGTCATGTCTGTGCGTTGTTCGTGTTTGTTATTTTGTATTATGTTGTGTTTATTTATTAAAACACTCACTCCCTGAACTTGAAACCTGACTCAGCGCACATCGTTACAACTACATTCCTAAAGAAAATAATGTACTTTTGACTTTTTAATTCATACATTTTCCCTTTCCCTGGTCCAATTCACACACTTATTAAGAGAACATCCCTGGTGATTTCTACTGCCTCTGATCCGACGGACTCACTAAACACAAATGCTTTGTTTGTAAATGATGTCTGCGTGTTGTAGTGTGCCCCTGGCTATCTTATTATTATTATTTTTTTAAAGAACATTGTGCCGTCAGGTTTGCTTAATATAAGCAATTTTAAATGATTTATACTTTTACTTTTGATACTTAAGTATATTTTTTGCAATTACATTTACTTTTGATACTTAAGTATATTTAAAACCAAATACTTTAAAACTTTTACTCAAGTAGTATTTTACTGGGTGACCTTTACTTTTACTTGAGTGATTTTCTATTAAGGTATCTTTACTTTTACCCAAGTATGACAATTGGGTACTTTTTACACCACTGCCTTTTTGTCAGACCCCCCCCCCCCTCCCCCATGAACCCTAATGTGTGTGTGTGTGTGTGTGTGTGTGTGTGTGTTGAGGCTTGACACTTCAACATATGGGTTCCATGTAAGCTAGGTATTTGATGTGTACTGAAAATATAAAGCCTACAGTATGTGTGTACTTTGAGTTTACATTACATGTACATCATGCCTGAAGTACATGATTTTCAAACCACAGCACTGTCATGCTATTGTCATGGAGAACATTGGCATGGCATCTCATAGAGAGGGAGGTAAGTGCAGGGAGAAGTAAAGAGAGCATCAGAAGGATAGAGAGAGAGAGGATGGATGAGACATGGTACCTTCGTTTTCAATAGTGTCGACTGCATCATTGACCAGTCGAATGACGGTCACTATGGAGGCTTGTTGAAGAGAATCAGAGGGAGGAGACACGGTTTGAGACACAGGAAGTTGACAACAGGCTGCCAGGAAGCAGAGCTACTATTGGCTGAAGATGGGATCAACACTAGAGACGTGTAGCATGGGAGGTGTCTGATCAAAAGCTTCATATGGAACCAGACTTAGAAGACCTACACTCTTAGAAAATGTTTTGCTATCTAGTACCTAAAATACGTTTTTGGCTGACCCCATAGGAGAACCATTTAGAAGAACCCTTTTTGGTTCTAGGTAGAAAGAACCCTTTCGGGTTCCATGTAGAACCCTCTGTGTAAAGGGTTCTACCTGGAACCAAAAGGGTTCTTTCTACCTGGAACCAAAAAGTGTTATCCTATGGGGACAGCCAAATAACCCTTTTTGGAACCTTTTTTTCTAAGAGTGTAAGAGGGGACTAACACAGAATCCATGTGCATTTGCTCATCCAAGTATTGGAGAGTATCCCCAGTACACACACACACACACACACACACACACACACACACACACACACACACACACACACACACACACACACACACACACACACACACACACATATGTATACATGAGGTAGGGCTGTGCTCAGAGAGACGAGAGCTAGACTGTTAAATTATGTTCTGAAGACATTCAATGAAAACCAGATAAATAGAAAAATAACAACCAAATGGAGAAATTAAATGGAATGAACATAATAATGACATCACATCCACTGGAGCGGTCAGCCGAACTGATTCAGATTGTTCTGTGGCCTGATTGGCTAATATCAGAGACAGATATTATGTGAAATGTGATCATCTTGACAGTGAAGCGGTTCCATTAATTATGAATGAATGAAGCATCAATGTTGATATGTCAACATTGCATTTCAGCTATGTACAGCTATGTTCAGCTATGTACATAGTAGCAACACACTATGATTATGTAGATTCACATGTGGATGTCAGTGATTTTTGCAGAATGACCTGAGTGATCCATGTTGATCAAGAAACAACCCTTTATAACTCTCTAAGTAAAAATAACTACTACTGACTTTTTCCCAATACCAAAACGCCACAAAAACAAAGCACAAGTTCCATAACAATAACAAAAACAACACAGCACAATATAACACAACACATAAACAACCACCTAAAACCTGAACTGGCTTCTGCCAACAATTGGAACTGCAATATCAACGACTACAACCATGGAAAGACATGGGAAAGAATGTGCTAGAATGACAAGTTAACAAACACAACAGAGCTGTGTGGATGGAAGCACAGTATTATTCCTCTTATGTCAGATGTCTGTCTGTGTGCACACTGTCACACTGTCACACTGTCACTTCTAAATGAAAACAACAATCTGACAGGTATGGAAATCAACTAACACACTGTCACACTGTCACTTCTAAATGAAAACAACAATCTGACAGGTATGGAAATCAACTAACACACTGTCACACTGTCACTTCTAAATGAAAACAACAATCTGACAGGTATGGAAATCAACTAACACACTGTCACACTGTCACTTCTAAATGAAAACAACAATCTGACAGGTATGGAAATCAACTAACACACTGTCACACTGACACTTCTAAATGAAAACAACAATCTGACAGGTATGGAAATCAACTAACACACTGTCACACTGTCACTTCTAAATGAAAACAACAATCTGACAGGTATGGAAATCAACTAACACACTGTCACACTGACACTTCTAAATGAAAACAACAATCTGACAGGTATGGAAATCAACTAACACACTGTCACACTGTCACTTCTAAATGAAAACAACAATCTGACAGGTATGGAAATCAACTAACACACTTTCACTTCTAAATGAAAACAACAATCTGACAGGTATGGAAATCAACTAACACACTTTCACACTGTCACTTCTAAATGAAAACAACAATCTGACAGGTATGGAAATCAACTAACACACTGTCACACTGTCACTTCTAAATGAAAACAACAATCTGACAGGTATGGAAATCAACTAACACACTGTCACACTGACACTTCTAAATGAAAACAACAATCTGACAGGTATGGAAATCAACTAACACACTGTCACACTGTCACTTCTAAATGAAAACAACAATCTGACAGGTATGGAAATCAACTAACACACTGTCACACTGACACTTCTAAATGAAAACAACAATCTGACAGGTATGGAAATCAACTAACACACTGTCACACTGTCACTTCTAAATGAAAACAACAATCTGACAGGTATGGAAATCAACTAACACACTGTCACACTGTCACTTCTAAATGAAAACAACAATCTGACAGGTATGGAAATCAACTAACACACTGTCACACTGTCACTTCTAAATGAAAACAACAATCTGACAGGTATGGAAATAAACTAACACACTTTCACTTCTAAATGAAAACAACAATCTGACAGGTATGGAAATCAACTAACACACTTTCACACTGTCACTTCTAAATGAAAACAACAATCTGACAGGTATGGAAATCAACTAACACACTGTCACACTGTCACTTCTAAATGAAAACAACAATCTGACAGGTATGGAAATCAACTAACACACTGTCACACTGACACTTCTAAATGAAAACAACAATCTGACAGGTATGGAAATCAACTAACACACTGTCACACTGTCACTTCTAAATGAAAACAACAATCTGACAGGTATGGAAATCAACTAACACACTGTCACACTGACACTTCTAAATGAAAACAACAATCTGACAGGTATGGAAATCAACTAACACACTGTCACACTGTCACTTCTAAATGAAAACAACAATCTGACAGGTATGGAAATCAACTAACACACTGTCACACTGTCACTTCTAAATGAAAACAACAATCTGACAGTTATGGAAATCAACTAACACACTGTCACACTGTCACTTCTAAATGAAAACAACAATCTGACAGGTATGGAAATCAACTAACACACTGTCACACTGTCACTTCTAAATGAAAACAACAATCTGACAGGTATGGAAATCAACTAACACACTGTCACACTGTCACTTCTAAATGAAAACAACAATCTGACAGGTATGGAAATCAACTAACACACTGTCACACTGTCACTTCTAAATGAAAACAACAATCTGACAGGTATGGAAATCAACTAACACACTGTCACACTGACACTTCTAAATGAAAACAACAATCTGACAGGTATGGAAATCAACTAACACACTGTCACACTGTCACTTCTAAATGAAAACAACAATCTGACAGGTATGGAAATCAACTAACACACTGTCACACTGACACTTCTAAATGAAAACAACAATCTGACAGGTATGGAAATCAACTAACACACTGTCACACTGTCACTTCTAAATGAAAACAACAATCTGACAGGTATGGAAATCAACTAACACACTGTCACACTGTCACTTCTAAATGAAAACAACAATCTGACAGGTATGGAAATCAACTAACACACTGTCACACTGTCACTTCTAAATGAAAACAACAATCTGACAGGTATGGAAATCAACTAACACACTGTCACACTGTCACTTCTAAATGAAAACAACAATCTGACAGGTATGGAAATCAACTAACACACTGTCACACTGACACTTCTAAATGAAAACAACAATCTGACAGGTATGGAAATCAACTAACACACTGTCACACTGTCACTTCTAAATGAAAACAACAATCTGACAGGTATGGAAATAAACTAACACACTGTCACTTCCAAATGAAAACAACAATCTGACAGGTATGGAAATAAAACAATTCACTTTATTAAAATAACTGGATTAAAAAACGAGAAAAAACATGAACAGATTATATGAAACACATAAATCAAACAATACCATTGAGGACAAATAAACTAACACACTGGATATCAAATTGTTTTCCTGAAACACTTTTATAACACAGCAGGAGTAAATGCATCTGTTGGAGAGAGGGTGTTAGGAAACAACAAACACTCTATAAATTACGGGGTTCCCATAGTTTTTTGTTAATCACAACATCTCTCTTTTAATGACCTAACATTACACCCCCCCGACTCCTCCCCTAGTCTCCTGTCTCTTAGGTGTTAGCAGATCTAAATGAACTGTTATTGACGCAATATGGCGATGGCGCGACCTCATCCAATGTGCTTTAGGGAGCTTCAGCCATATTGCTTTTAAATACAGTATCTGGTACTTCTGAATCTGCAAACACCTAGGGGTAATGATAGGGGGTTAGGGGAAGACAAGAAAGACTAAGTTAAGTGTTGCTATCGGACCGGATGGCAGACTAGCTCACTGTCGCTATGGGTGTGGCCAGAAAGAGGCACGAGAAAGGAGGGGCATGGCTTACCGTTGTCGTCGCAGGAGTCGGAGTGGAAGGAGCTCAGTGATTGGACCTCAGAGTTGCTGCCCTTGTTGCTCCCTGAGAAACAGGTCATCTCTTCGCCCATATCTACCATTTTACCTGCAGGGAGAGGTCAGAGGTTAAAGGTCAGGGCGTCTGAGGGCGGTGGGAGCAGGCCAGGGAGAGTTGGCCCTCAGCGTGGTTAGTCACTGAAGAACAGGCTCGTTAGTACCAGGGCTGTCTTTGTTGTGGCACAAATCACACACACACACTTTGGCTCCATCGACAACAATGCTGGCATCGAGAGCTAGATGTACCCCACACACACACAGACACACACACACACACACACAGACACACACACACACACACTTTTGATTTGGGAATCAAAGCCAGCTCATAATTAGGATGGTCTTGATAAACTGAACGTGATGATCTCTGAGTGTAGTTCTGTGTAATATGAATATGAATGAATATGGAAATGGAACAACAATGCACTCCCCCTCAAGGGTTCTTTGAAAAGAGAATCACTTGGAGGGATACTCAATCACACAAACGGACATTTGAATATATAGTATGCATGAATACACACACACAAGACACCACAAACACGTATGAACAAAGACTGTACCACACACAAACAGGTTCAAACACATCACACTAATGCATAACTATGTCCCCCCACCCACACACACTGACCCTCGTCGCTGTCCCAGGGGCTCTTGTGGATGGAGTCACAGTCAGAACGACAGGGCGAGACAGGTGGCAGGTTGGGCGCAACGCTACACACCACCACCCCCCTCCGCACTGTGCCTCCCAGAATCCTGGGTGACTCTGGGTGGAAGGTGCTCATCTCAGTGTGTTCCACGCCTCTCCCATCTGCAATCTTCTCCAGCGTGGACCGCGGATCACCTTGGAAACAGGGTGTGTATGCCATGGGCCTCACAGGCACCTGGGGCGGGCCGAGCATCCCAGCTCCGCCACCTATCACCGTGGCGCACAGCCCCGCTTCGGCGTACAGGTTCAAGGGGTCTCCCGGCGTGCAGCGCAGGGTCTTGAACTGAACCCCGTTGGCCTTGTTTAAGAGAGCTGCTGTTGCTGGATCTTGGACCAGCGTCAAGTTGTTACGGGAGTAGTTCTTCTGGAACACCTGGAGACAAAATATATTTTTGCTATTTCTTGTAAAACAATATATAGGATTAAAGATGTAGGATCTTAATTTGAGCCAGTTTCTGAGGCAGGAAAATAATCCTGCAGCAACAGGAAATATGAATTAATGGACATTTTTGTAGGGGTTGATACATTTTTCATTCGGGAAAATCAAGTCTGACATTTCTTTGGAAATTAGAAACTTCAGAAGCCTTTTCAAACCTTAAATACAATACAAGCTTTAAATGTACTACATCGCAGGACAGTGTGATCAACTTAAGATCCTACATCTGTAAAACCGACGAAGGCTGAATTATTTGATACAACTTACACATTTCATCGTAAAAATAAAAACACGCAATAATAATTAAACAACACAATACAAATACCTTCTTACGGAAGGCGATGAAGAGGATGATGAGGGTGACGATGACGAAGAGGACAACAGCAATGCCGATCAGTTCTTCTTTCCCCACCATGGCGTGTCCAGCCTGCATGTCTGGTACCACCACGGGCCGCAGGCCGCAGAGCTGGCCCACGAAGCCCGCCGTGCAGTTGCAGTAGAACGAGCCGTGCGTGTTGACACACACACCGCCGTTCTCACATTCTGCTTCGCCGCCCGTGGCTCCGCCCCGCTCACACTCGTTTACGTCTTCCTCGCACCTGGAGAGGGTGAATGGAGGAAGGAAGGGAGAGAAGGAAGACGAGAGAGGGATGAGGGGAGAACTTTGCTTGGTAATTAGTTTGGATAGTCTATACACTCCAAAAACTTGAGGAAGGTATCAATATATCTAAACCTCTGTCACTTCAGTTGGCACTAAAACAAATTGTCACAGATAGTTTGTGGGACATTTAATAATTGCCTGACTAAAACTGATTAAGACTCTCCTTTCATTTGGAGGTGGGAGGAGAGACATGTAGAGAGGGTGATAGAGGACAGCTCAGGGACTCCTAGGGTGTTTCTCAAAATGCATACTACCGTGCTCCGAGCATGCAAATTGGAGCACAGGAGGGTCGGAGTATGAGTCCAAATCAAAGTATGCGAAAGGGAGCATGGAGGGCACTTCTTGAATGCATACTCCGTTTGTATATATTTTAAGCTTTAACGGAAAGTATGAAAAGAAATATGACGCAACCACGTAAAAAATTAAGCATTGGCTGAAGCGAGAGAAAATACACTCTGACTTAGGAATGAAATGTTGCCTATTCACATCTCATATGTTGCCTGACTACACTATTTTTATCTTGATACGTTAATAAATACAGGCTGTGTTAATTTTTGCATGTTTACCTGCCTACGTACCCTATATAGCAAGCCCATAATAAGTAAACAGGGCTAACTGACTAGCTACTAGTACTGTTAGCTAGCCAGATAGCCACAAAGAATTGTTAGCTAGCTACACACGAAGAATGGACAGCTATCTTGCATAAAAATCGTTTTAGGTAATTTTAGCTTTTTTAACTAGCTTGCTAGCTAGATTATTACGATTTGCACATCAAGCTGATAATTATGAAGTAAAACATTTGCTTTGTGTATATCTTGTTTCGTCTATTGTTGTCGTCATTGTCTTGGCTGGAAGAAGGTTCAGTGAAAGGGAGATACAGCGTGAGGTAATACAATAGGGGGAGATGCAGAGTGAGGTAATACAGCAGGGGGAGATGCAGCGTGAGGTAAAACAGTAGGGGGAGATGCAGCGTGAGGTAATAAAGTAGGGGGAGATGCAGCGTGAGGTAATACAGTATGGGGAGATGCAGCGTGAGGTAATACAGTATGGGGAGATGCAGCGTGAGGTAATTCAGTAGGGGGAGATGCAGCATGAGGTAATACAGTAGGGGGAGATGCAGCGTGAAGTAATTCAGTAGGGGGAGATGCAGCATGAGGTAATTCAGTAGGGGGAGATGCAGCATGAGGTAATTCAGTAGGGGGAGATGCAGCGTGAGGTAATACAGTATGGGGAGATGCAGCGTGAGGTAATTCAGTAGGGGGAGATGCAGCATGAGGTAATTCAGTAGGGGGAGATGCAGCGTGAGGTAATACAGTAGGGGGAGATGCAGCGTGAGGTAATACAGTAGGGGGAGATTGCAGAGTGAGGTAATACAGTAGGGGGAGATGCAGCATGAGGTAATACAGTAGGGGGAGATGCAGCGTGAGGTAATAAAGTAGGGGGAGATGCAGCGTGAGGTAATACAGTATGGGGAGATGCAGCGTGAGGTAATACAGTATGGGGAGATGCAGTGTGAGGTAATACAGTAGGGGGAGATGCAGCGTGAGGTAATACAATAGGGGGAGATGCAGAGTGAGGTAATACAGTAGGGGGAGATGCAGCGTGAGGTAATACAATAGGGGGAGATGCAGTGTGAGGTAATACAGTAGGGGGAGATGCAGCGTGAGGTAATACAGTAGGGGGAGATGCAGCATGAGGTAATATAGTAGGGGGAGATGCCGCGTGAGGTAATACAGTAGGGGGAGATGCAGAGTGAGGTAATACAGTAGGGGGAGATGCAGCATGAGGTAATACAGTAGGGGGAGATGCCGCGTGAGGTAATACAGTAGGGGGAGATGCAGAGTGAGGTAATACAGTATGGGGAGATGCAGCGTGAAGTTATACAATAGGGGGAGATACAGTGAGGTAATACAGTAGGGGGAGATGCAGCGTGAGGTAATACAGTAGGGGGAGATGCAGCATGAGGTAATTCAGTAGGGGGAGATGCAGCGTGAGGTAATACAGTAGGGGGAGATGCAGCGTGAGGTAATACAGTAGGGGGAGATTGCAGAGTGAGGTAATACAGTAGGGGGAGATGCAGCATGAGGTAATACAGTAGGGGGAGATGCAGCGTGAGGTAATACAGTAGGGGGAGATGCAGCATGAGGTAATACAGTAGGGGGAGATGCAGCGTGAGGTAATACAGTAGGGGGAGATGCAGTGTGAGGTAATACAATAGGGGGAGATGCAGCGTGAGGTAATACAATAGGGGGAGATGCAGAGTGAGGTAATACAGTAGGGGGAGATGCAGCGTGAGGTAATACAATAGGGGGAGATGCAGTGTGAGGTAATACAGTAGGGGGAGATGCAGCGTGAGGTAATACAGTAGGGGGAGATGCAGCATGAGGTAATATAGTAGGGGGAGATGCCGCGTGAGGTAATACAGTAGGGGGAGATGCAGAGTGAGGTAATACAGTAGGGGGAGATGCAGCATGAGGTAATACAGTAGGGGGAGATGCCGCGTGAGGTAATACAGTAGGGGGAGATGCAGAGTGAGGTAATACAGTATGGGGAGATGCAGCGTGAAGTTATACAATAGGGGGAGATACAGTGAGGTAATACAGTAGGGGGAGATGCAGCGTGAGGTAATACAGTAGGGGGAGATGCAGCGTGAGGTAATACAGTAGGGGGAGATGCAGCGTGAGGTAATACAATAGGGGGAGATGCAGCGTGAGGTAATACAGTAGGGGGAGATGCAGCGTGAGGTAATACAGTAGGGGGAGATGCAGCATGAGGTAATACAGTAGGGGGAGATGCAGCGTGAGGTAATACAGTAGGGGGAGATGCAGCGTGAAGTTATACAGTAGGGGGAGATGCAGCATGAGGTAATACAGTAGGGGGAGATGCAGCATGAGGTAATACAGTAGGGGGAGATGCAGCATGAGGTAATACAGTAGGGGGAGATGCAGCGTGAGGTAATACAGTAGGGGGAGATGCAGCATGAGGTAATACAGTAGGGGGAGATGCAGCGTGAGGTAATACAGTAGGGGGAGATGCAGCGTGAAGTTATACAGTAGGGGGAGATGCAGCATGAGGTAATACAGTAGGGGGAGATGCAGCATGAGGTAATACAGTAGGGGGAGATGCAGTGTGAGGTAATACAGTAGGGGGAGATGCAGCGTGAAGTTATACAGTAGGGGGAGATGCAGCGTGAGGTAATACAGTAGGGGGAGATGCAGCATGAGGTAATACAGTAGGGGGAGATGCAGCGTGAGGTAATACAGTAGGGGGAGATGCAGCATGAGGTAATACAGTAGGGGGAGATGCAGCGTGAGGTAATACAGTAGGGGGAGATGCAGCGTGAAGTTATACAGTAGGGGGAGATGCAGCGTGAGGTAATACAGTAGGGGGAGATGCAGTGTGAGGTAATACAGTAGGGGGAGATGCAGCGTGAAGTTATACAGTAGGGGGAGATGCAGCGTGAAGTTATACAGTAGGGGGAGATGCAGCGTGAGGTAATACAGTAGGGGGAGATGCAGTGTGAGGTAATACAGTAGGGGGAGATGCAGCGTGAAGTTATACAGTAGAAGGGAGTGCGAGTGATTCTCAAATGAAATGTTTCATATGTTCTCCACACTTTCGTCCTCACAGGATTGTAGTCAAGAGAACGCGGTCAGAGAATGCACACGGAGCATGAGGGTGTGGAGCACGGTACTATGCATATTGAAAAACAACACTAGTCTCATATGTTCACAATCAAATAACGAACACGCTGAAGTTGACTTTCCTGATCTTTCTCATCTGAAATTAAAATGGCTTTGATGATGGAACAAGCTGCTGGCGTGTGTGTGTGTGCGTGTGTGTGTGTGTGTGTTTCAGCAAGTAATAAAAGCGCATAAGTGCATTAATTAGTGAGCTTGTGACTGTAGCTCATCCTCATTAAGACTGCCTGTAGCCTTGATTTCTGAGGCATTAGATATTCTAATGTAACCCAGTGGAACACCCCTAAACCCCTGGAGACAAGGAGACAAGCAGAATGAAATGTCGTATTTTTTTATCTTTCAACTCTTTGAGTGAATCTTACAGGCTGCAGGCAGCTTGGGGGCAATGCCTCTCCCGAGTGGCACAGCGGTCTAAGGCACTGCATCTCAGTGCTAGAGGTGTCACTACAGACCCTGGTTCGATTCCAGGCTGTATCACAACCAACTGTGATTGGGAGTCAAATAGGGCGGTGCACAATTGGCCCAGTATCGTCCGGGTTAGGGTTTGGCCGGGGTAGGCCGTCATTGTAAATAAGAATTTGTTCTTAACTGACATGCCTGTAAAGGATAAATAAAAAATATAAATTATACTCATCTGCCTATCACTGTAGAGAATGGCTGGTGTATACTGCCACCCAGTGGTAATGATGAGGCATTGCATTTACAGTGATGTTATTTATGACATACATTATATTATTTCCACTACTTGGGCCAGTAGGAAGCTGAACTGGTTAAAACAAACAGCTAATTTAAAAGGTGGGTGTTTATGTGTCTCTCTGTGTGTGATAAATGGGTGTTATATTCTGTGTGTCTGAGACAGTCAACTCCATGGGTGTATGTTCAGGACAGGAGTGTGTTGGCGTGTACACTGTATGTTTACAGTGTGATCATTAGTGTGATAGTAACTCACGTGATGCCCTTGAAACCTCTCCTGCAGCTGCAGAGGAAAGCGTTGCCGATGGCTTTGCACACACCGCTGTTGTGGCAGGGGTTGGGAACGCACGCCGTGATCTCAGTTTCACAGCGCCCCCCAGTGTACTGGGGACCGCAACTACAGGAAAAACCTGACAGAGAGAAGAGGGGGAGAGAGAGGGAGAGAAAAGAGATGGAGAGAAAAAAAGTACATTTACATTTGAGTCATTCAGCAGACACTCTTATCCAGAGAGACATTCAGTTAGTACAGTCATCTTATGATAGCTAGGTGAGACAACCACATCACAGTCATAGCAAGTACATTTTTCCACAATAAAGAAGATATCAGCAGAGTCAGAGCTAGTAAGGGGATCAAGTGTGTGTTAAATTAAGTATTCTGCATACAGGTGTAGTGCTACAATTGAACAAAGCATTCAGACCATCACAGCAGATTCAGAACACACACACACTCATTCTCCATCACACACACATACTCCATCACACACACACTCATACTCCATCACACACACACACTCATACTCCATCACACACACACACTCCATCACACATACACACTCATACTTCATCACACACACACACACACACACACACACACACACACACACACACACACACACACACACACACACACACACACACACACACACACACACTCATACTCCATCACACACACACACACTCATACTCCATCACACTCATACTCCATCACACACAAACTCCATCACACACAAACTCCATCACACACAAACTCCATCACACACACACTCACGCTCCATCCCACTCACGCTGCATCACACACATAGGAATGTGTTCAGTGCCGTGGAGACTAGTGTGTGCATTGTTTGAGCTTTGGCGGTGCTGCCAGGGATAGTTGGCCTCGGGTTGACGAGAGCTTGCCAGCCTAAACACAAACACACACACCTCTGGGAAATCACACGGGTACACATACACACCTCTGGGAAATCACACGGGTACACAAACACACACACCTCTGGGAAATCACACACACACACACACACACACACACACACACACACACACACACACACACACACACACACACACACACACACACACACACACACACACACACACACACACTCACGCAACTGGGAAATCACACAGACACACACCTTCAGGAAAACGCACACACACACACAGCGGGATACCGGAATACATACACACACACATACACCGATAACCTTTACAAAGAGGTCGGGCATGCCAAAAACTGATCACAAAAATTACAACAAAAATCCCCATTAACTGAACCTTATTAAAGCCAGGACAAACATGACAAGTCCCAGAATGCCGTGCTCTTTTCAGAGCGCTCCGCCTCTCGTTGTGAATGAGAAATGCGAGCGGGGAGACCGGGAGAGATCAACCCACGGGAGCGTTAAGTCACTCTCTCTGTGTTGAGACTTGGCCTCGATGTGTTAAGTCAGCACGTTAAGTCAAGGGGTCACCCTGCTGAGTCCAGGCTGGGAATTTCGATAGAGATGACATTTAACCAGGCTTCCCTATTGACTGCAGTAAAATGCCAAAGGATGAAAAAAAACAGATGTGTCTTGAGCCCTCACTGTAGTTAGATTTTAAAAGGATACGATTCGTTCATGTAGGCCTTTTGACTTCAGACAAAAAGAGGAGAGATATGAACAGACAGAAAAACTAGGAGCAGCTCAAGAGATATGACAACACAAAGAGAGGAAGATAAGGAGAGAGAGAAGGCGATCACGATCAGGCAGACAAAAAGGAGTAGACAGAAACGGGCAGACAGATACAGGCAGATAAAAAGGGAGATGAAGGAGTATAGAAGTGTCACGACTTCCACCGAAGGTGGCTCCTCTCCCTGTTCGGGCGACGCTCTTGGGTTTGTGCGGGATTGTTCGTGTAGCTGTCATTTTGTTTGGGTTGCGTTTTGGTTTGTTCTGTTGAACAGGTGTTTTTTTCGGGACTACGTTCCTGTTGTTTTGTGGCTACTGTTATGGTCCTGTTCCTGTTCTTTGGACTTCTAAATAAAACGCCCTTTCTTGCAATTCACTCTCTCCGGCGCCTGACTCCACACTCACCTCTCCTAGGGAGAAACTGACAAGAAGGCTATTTCACAATCACACCTTTGGGAAAAACAGTGGGTCAAGGACAGTTTAATTAGGAGTTAATTATGGATTAATAATAGAATAACGTTGAGGGGAGATCCAGATTTCTGGAGCGGTTATAGTCTGCCGGCTGGCTCAGGGGCACAGGCTGGCACAGATCACCATCCATCACCCTGGTGCTAAACGCTAATCAATCAAACAATCAATCAGGAAATCTTCCTATCAGTATGTGTATTATGGACACTAAAGGTCACCAATAATCTCTGTCCTCGAGAGCTACAGAGTGGTGCAGGCTTTTGTTCCAACCCAGGCTGTTTGTTTCACACGTGCACCAGAGGAGGCTGGTGTGATGACCAATAGGAGGACGGGTTTATTTTAATGGCTGGATTGGAATAAATGGAACAGTATCAAACACAACAAACATATGGAAACCATGTTTGACTCTGTTCCATTTATTCAATTTCAGCCATTACAATGTCCCGACCACATCCATGTCCATCTTGCAGTTCACCAGACTCACCACCGGAGGGCAGGCTGTTGCAGGTAGCGCCATGGGGCAGGTGTGAAACAGAGTGAAACGAAGACAGAGGACCATGGATAGAAGGAGGAAAGGAAACGAGAAGAGAAGGAGAGGGTGTGAAACAGAGTGAAACAGAAGACAGAGGACCATGGATAGAAGGAGGAAAGGAAACGAGAAGAGAAGGAGAGGGTGTGAAACAGAGTGAAACAGAAGACAGAGGACCATGGATAGAAGGAGGAAAGGAAACGAGAAGAGAAGGAGAGGGTGTGAAACAGAAGACAGAGGACCATGGATAGAAGGAGGAAAGGAAACGAGAAGAGAAGGAGAGGGTGTGAAACAGAAGACAGAGGACCATGGATAGAAGGAGGAAAGGAAACGAGAAGAGAAGGAGAGGGTGTGAAACAGAAGACAGAGGACCATGGATAGAAGGAGGAAAGGAAACGAGAAGAGAAGGAGAGGGTGTGAAACAGAGTGAAACAGAAGACAGAGGACCATGGATAGAAGGAGGAAAGGAAACGAGAAGAGAAGAGAGGGTGTGAAACAGAAGACAGAGGACCATGGATAGAAGGAGGAAAGGAAACGAGAAGAGAAGGAGAGGGTGTGAAACAGAAGAAAGAGGACCATGGATAGAAGGAGGAAAGGAAACGAGAAGCGTGAAACGAGAGAATGGGAGACAAGAAAGGTTGAATGAAGAGAGCGAGAGAGGACAAGTTCATTTAGGGTCATTCAGAGTAGAGGCAGACAAATCCTCTGCCAAATCCTCTGCCAAGTGTCCCCATGAGACATGCTAATTACATTAGCCACAACATGCTAATTAAATCTACTGTGGGGTCTGTCTAATCCCAGGGGTCAGATACACACTCAAAATGCCCCTGGTGGATTATGACCATCAACTTGTTATCATTATAGTATTTATACAATCAGACAGAGCGGTTGCTACAGTGCAGATCATGCAGATGTCAACAATGTCTACTGTACAGCTCTCTGAAGGACACTTTTGTTTGTGTGTATATTTTTGTGTGAGAATGTGAGTGCATCATCATGCATATACATTGATACGATACATTAGTGTATATCTGTGTGTGTGTGTGTGTGTGTGTGTGTGTGTGTGTGTGTGTGTGTGTGTGTGTGTGTGTGTGTGTGTGTGTGTGTGCGTGTCCTCACCAGTGCAGGTGCAGCGTGTGGTCCTGTGGAAGCGTGGCGACACAAAGCTAACCCTGGGTGTGCTGTAGGTGATGAGCGCGTGAGAGTCCAACACAATGCTCTGCTCACATTGGGCCCCACGACACTCAAGCCCAGAACAGTTCTTATCCAAGATGGCCGACACCCTCAGCACTTCCTCCAGCTGCCTCCGGGAGGCGCTCAGCTTCTGAGTCAGGTACGCTGCCTTGTAGAAACCTCCCCCAGCCGTCTCCACGGCAACCAGCAGATCCAGCTGGCTGGTCCCGCCCACGGGCTGCAGACTGAGCACGTGCAGCGCGTCCTGCTTCTGCGTCGCCGCGGCAACCTTCAGAACTTTCACCACGTTTTTCAGATGTGTGGCCACAAAGTCGTGTGGTTGCACACTCTCGAAACGCACTGTCACCGCCTCGCGCAGCATCTCTGGTGATGCCTGCTCCACGTGCACGCTCACAGCCACGGGCACGGCAAAGCGTCCGTCACTCACGCTGGCGTTGAGGGAGTAGCGACCGGCATCCAGGCCGCCCAGGGCTATGATCTTACCGTCTCTCGGACTGATCTTGAAGAGGGAGCGTTGAGACGGAGGGGCGTGGCCGAAGGTCAGGACATCGTAGGGGTCTGCGTCAGTGGCGTGCAGCTGGCCGATGACTCCTCCAGGAAACTCGTCCTCCATGGTGATGATGTGGACCTCCAGGGGTAGCGCTACGGGCCGGTGAAGGCTCTCCTCAATCACACGCACCGTCAGGGTAGAAGAGGAGGACAGACGGGGCTTACCTGAGTCCCTTACCTGGAGGTAGGGGAGAAGCAAAGGGTTAACACAAAGCCAAAAAACATCAATCACAATGTAATCCCATGTGTGATTTAGTAGCACAGACCTTCCACAAGCTAGCTGGTTGTAAGACCTGCTACTAACACTAACAGGGTTGACCAGCTGGTTATAATACCTGGTGCTAACACTAACAGGGTTGACCAGCAGGTTGTAAGACATGGTGCTAACAGTAACAGGGTTGACCAGCTGGTTATAAGGCCTGGTGCTAACACTAACAGGGTTGACCAGCTGGTTATAAGACCTGCCACTAACACTAACAGGGTTGACCAGCTGGTTATAAGGCCTGGTGCTAACAGTAACAGGGTTGACCAGCGGTGTAAGGCCTGGTGCTAACAGTAACAGGGTTGACCAGCAGGTTGTAATACATGGTGCTAACAGTAACAGGGTTGACCAGCAGGTTGTAAGACATGGTGCTAACAGTAACAGGGTTGACCAGCAGGTTGTAATACATGGTGCTAACAGTAACAGGGTTGACCAGCAGGTTATAAGACATGGTGCTAACAGTAACAGGGTTGACCAGCTGGTTATAAGGCCTGGTGCTAACAGTAACAGGGTTGACCAGCAGGTTGTAAGACCTGGTGCTAACAGTAACAGGGTTGACCAGCTGGTTATAAGACCTGGTGCTAACAGTAACAGGGTTGACCAGCTGGTTATAAGACCTGCCACTAACACTAACAGGGTTGACCAGCTGGTTATAAGGCCTGGTGCTAACAGTAACAGGGTTGACCAGCTGTTATAAGACCTGGTGCTAACAGTAACAGGGTTGACCAGCAGGTTGTAATACATGGTGCTAACAGTAACAGGGTTGACCAGCTGGTTATAAGAAATGGTGCTAACACTAACAGGGTTGACCAGCTGGTTATAAGACCTGGTGCTAACACTAACAGGGTTGACTAGCTGGTTATAAGACCTGGTGCTAACACTACAGGTTGACCAGCTGGTATAAGACCTGTGCTAACAGTAACAGGGTTGACCAGCAGGTTGTAATACATGGTGCTAACAGTAACAGGGTTGACCAGCAGGTTGTAAGACATGGTGCTAACAGTAACAGGGTTGACCAGCTGGTTGTAATACATGGTGCTAACAGTAACAGGGTTGACCAGCAGGTTGTAAGACATGGTGCTAACAGTAACAGGGTTGACCAGCAGGTTGTAAGACATGGTGCTAACAGTAACAGGGTTGACCAGCAGGTGTAAGACATGGTGCTAACACTAACAGGGTTGACCAGCTGGTTATAAGGCCTGGTGCTAACACTAACAGGGTTGACCAGCTGGTTATAAGACCTGCCACTAACACTAACAGGGTTGACCAGCTGGTTATAAGGCCTGGTGCTAACAGTAACAGGGTTGACCAGCAGGTTGTAAGACCTGGTGCTAACAGTAACAGGGTTGACCAGCTGGTTATAAGACCTGGTGCTAACAGTAACAGGGTTGACCAGCAGGTTGTAATACATGGTGCTAACAGTAACAGGGTTGACCAGCTGGTTATAGACCTGGTGCTAACAGTAACAGGGTTGACCAGTCAGGTTGTAATACATGGTGCTAACAGTAACAGGGTTGACCAGCTGGTTATAAGAAATGGTGGCTAACACTAACAGGGTTGACCCA
>NC_052340.1:30976400-30988717 GCF_016432855.1 Salvelinus namaycush | reverse complement strand
AGGCAGAGGGCTGTTTCAGGCAGGCATCGGGGTAGAGAACACAGCCCAGCTTCAGCTCTGTCAGGCCCACCACCTCAGCATAGCGACTCCTCTTGTTCTGCAGGGGCAGCTCGTTGTTGTTGAGCATCACAGAGTCCAGGCAGCCCTGGAAACCATCCGTCACCCGAGGACCCTTCTTGTCTGTCAGGCTGCGAGAGTTAGTAGGCTGGACCTGGGGGGAGAGGAGAGACATGAGTGACACATCGGATTTATGTATACAAACAAACAAACAAATATTGTACTGTATATGAATAGGTATAGCACACAAAACTATAATATCAAACCAGAATACCTAGCTTCTTCATGTTGTTTTCTGAGTATGGAGCAAGCAATGTTCAGACAACAACATAATATAACAACATAATGTATATATCAACGATGTCGCTCTCGCTGCGGGTGATTCCCTGATCCACCTCTACGCAGACGACACCATTCTGTATACATCTGGCCCTTCTTTGGCACTGTGTTAACTAACCTCCAAACGAGCTTCAATGCCATACAACACTCCTTCCGTGGCCTCCAACTGCTCTTAAGCGCTAGTAAAACCAAATGCATGCTTTCAACCAGTCGCTGCCCGCACCCGCCCTGTCACGCCCTGACCATAGAGAGCCTTTTTATTCTCTATGTTGGTTAGGTCGCGGTGTGACTAGGGTGGGTAATCTGGGTTGTTTTTTTCTATGTTGGCTTGGTATGGTTCCCAATCAGAGGCAGCTGTTTATCGTTGTATCTGATTGGGGATCATATTTAGGCAGCCATTTCCCCACTGTGTTTTGTGGGATCTTGTTTATGTGTAGTTGTCTGTGAGCACTCCATAGCTTCACATGTCGTTTGCTCTTTGTTTTTTTTTGTGCGTTTCACTTCAATAAATATGTGGAATCCAGATCACGCTGCGCTTTGGTGCGAGTATGCTTCCAACGACAATCGTGACACGCCCGCCCGACTAGTATCACTACTCTGGACGGTTCTGACCTAGAATACGTGGACAACTACAAATACCAAGGTGTCTGGCTAGACTGTAAACTCTCCTTCCAGACTCATATCAAACATCTCTAATCCAAAATCAAATCTAGAATCGGCTTTCTATTTCGCAACAAAGCCTCCTTCACTCACGCCGCCAAACTTACCCTAGTAAAACTGACTATCCTACCGATCCTCGACTTTGGCATGTCATCTACAAAATAGCTTCCAATACTCTACTCAGCAAACGGATGCAGTCTATCACAGTGCCATCCGTTTTGTTACCAAAGCCCCTTATACCACCCACCACTGCGACCTGTATGCTCTAGTCGGCTGGCCCTCGCTACATAATTGTCACCAGACCCACTGGCTCCAGGTCATCTATAAGTCCATGCTAGGTAAAGCTCCCCCTTATCTCAGCTCACTGGTCACCATAACATCACCCACTCGTAGCACGCGCTCCAACAGGTATATCTCACTGGTCATCCCCAAAGCCAACACCAGTTTCACTACTTGCACATCATCATCTGCTCATCTATCACTCCCGTGTTAATCTGCTAAATTGTAATTACTTCGTTACTATGGCCTATTTATTGCCTTACCTCCTCACGCCATTTGCACACACTGTATATAGACTTTCTTTTTCTTCTATTGTGTTTATTACTGTGCTGGTTATAAGACCTGGTGCTAACACTAACAGGGTTGACTAGCTGGTTATAAGACCTGGTGCTAACACTAACAGGATTGACTAGCTGGTTATAAGACCTGGTGCTAACACTAACAGGGTTGACCAGCAGGTTGTAAGACATGGTGCTAACAGTAGAGATGATGTAAAATGGCATTCTTACCTGGACCTGGATGACATACTCTGTGGCCAAGTCCCTCCTAAACACCTGATTGGCTAGCAGAGTTCCATCCCACTCCAGTGTAAACTCTCCACCCTCATTCCCTGATAAGATGCGGAACTCAAAGGGCGGGCCGTTATGGGAAGAGTCCTGGTCTATGACAGACAGCTGCAGAATGCTGGTGCCGATGGGCTTGTTCTCCTGTGATTGGAGAGTACGAGAAGGGAAATTACATTAGATGCAAGACGGAGTGTGTGTGTGTGTGTGTGTGCTTCTCCTGCAAGAAAGGATATGTGTGTGAATATCTATGTCTATGTGGATGTATGTGTGTATGGAGTTCATTGGTCATCAGAGCTGTCAATCATGTGAGTAACAGTACCTGTATGACAGTGGTGAGATTGGCCGGGGTGAAAGTAGGCGGGCTGTCGTTGATGTCTGAGATGTCGATGTTGACCATCACCGTTGACGACATGGGCGGAACACCACTGTCCAGAGCCCTGACCGCCAGAGAGTAACCAGACACCTAGAGAAGAAAAAAACATGCGAGTTTCCCTTGAAACTTCACGTCGAGAAACTTTATCATTTCATGCCTGATAATGATAATAGGATAGAGAAAATCAAACGCAGCAATTTCCATGCAAATCAAATTCATCACACATTAACCAATGATGACAAGTTCCTAATCAAATATCTTCCTGGATACGCATCCTTATAATGTGGTACTCCCTTGAATATCAGCACACTAAACGAGGACCTAAGGGCGCTGATTAAGTGTGTTGTGATTGGTTGTGGGCGCATCCTTTGATCCTCTGAAACACACTACTGTGACTGACACATTCCTGGCGTGTCCTACTAAGCATGCACCCTGGGTTTCTGTCTGTCTCTCAGATTTACTCTACACTCTAAGAAAAAAGGGTTTCAAAATGGTTCTTCGGCTGTCCCCAAATGAGCAACCTTTTTGGTTCCAGGTAAAACACTTTTGGGTTCCATGTAGAACCTTCTGTGGAAAGGGTTCTACATGGAACCCAAAACGGTTCAACCTGCAACAGAAATGGTTCTTTAAAGGGTTATTCTTTGGGGACAGCCGAAGAACCCCTTTAGTTTCCAGATAGCACCTTTTTTTCTAAGAGTGTACCTGAGGGAACAGTCTATCTCAGGTAGACAGGATTTTTACTAGCTTAGGGAGCGAAGACTCACTCACTCACTCACTCACTCACTCACTCACTCACTCACTCACTCACTCACTCACTCACTCACTCACTCACACACACACACACACACTCACTCACACACACCTTATTCTCTACCACGCAAGCTGCAGGGTGTTTCTGTGTGACTCCACATTCTGCTCTGTAATAACAGCCTAACTAAACACAGCAGAAAAATGCAATAACTGAAAACAAAAATAACGTCTCACTCTGAGAAATGAAAAAATAACGTCTCACGCTGAGAAATGAAAAAATAACGTCTCACTCTGAGAAATGAAAAAATAACGTCTCACTCTGAGAAATGAAAAAATAACGTCTCACTCTGAGAAAATAAAAAATAACGTCTCACTCTGAGAAATGAAAAAATAACGTCTCACTCTGAGAAAATAAAAAATAACTTCTCACTCTGAGAAATGAAAAAATAACATCTCTGAGAAATGACAAAATAACGTCTCACTCTGAGAAATGAAAAAATAACGTCTCACTCTGAGAAATGAAAAAATAAACCCCAATAAACAACCACAGTGCTGATTAGGAGAGAGAGAAAAAAACCTGTATGGAAATAGTGGTGGGTGAAGACACACACACGCACTCGGGGCTACGCTCTCTGATAACCCAAACACACTTTCATCAGCTCTTTGATCCCCCACAAGCCCAGGCGTTTTCTTTGGAGCGCGATCAGATCACTGTCACTGGCCACACTCATGAATTCTTTATGAGGGGAATCAGAAGACACACTCGGAACACTTCAAACGCTCCGGAGAACAAGACAAACGAGGGAAGAAAGCAGCCTGGGAAGAGGAGGGATAGGATGCAATGCCTCCACTCTCTAACTAGAGGAAATGAACAACCTCCATAAGGGAAACGGTCAAGAGGAGGTACCTAGCTGCACGGGGGATAACGGTGGGAGTAACCTCCATAAGGGAAACGGTCAAGAGGAGGTACCTAGCTGCACGGGGGATAACGGTGGGAGTAACCTCCATAAGGGAAACGGTCAGGAGGAGGTACCTAGCTGCACGGGGGATAACGGTGGGAGTAACCTCCATAAGGGAAACGGTCAGGAGGAGGTACCTAGCTGCACGGGGGATAACGGTGGGAGTAACCTCCATAAGGGAAATGGTCAGGAGGAGGTACCTAGCTGCACGGGGGATAACGGTGGGAGTAACCTCCATAAGGGAAATGGTCAGGAGGAGGTACCTAGCTGCACGGGGGATAACGGTGGGAGTAAACTCCATAAGGGAAACGGTCAGGAGGAGGTACCTAGCTGCACGGGGGATAACGGTGGGAGTAACCTCCATAAGGGAAATGGTCAGGAGGAGGTACCTAGCTGCACGGGGGATAACGGTGGGAGTAAACTCCATAAGGGAAACGGTCAGGAGGAGGTACCTAGCTGCACGGGGGATAACGGTGGGAGTAACCTCCATAAGGGAAACGGTCAGGAGGAGGTACCTAGCTGCACGGGGGATAACGGTGGGAGTAACCTCCATAAGGGAAACGGTCAGGAGGAGGTACCTAGCTGCACGGGGGATAACGGTGGGAGTAACCTCCATAATGGAAACGGTCAGGAGGAGGTACCTAGCTGCACGGGGGATAACGGTGGGAGTAACCTCCATAAGGGAAACGGTCAGGAGGAGGTACCTAGCTGCACGGGGGATAACGGTGGGAGTAACCTCCATAAGGGAAACGGTCAGGAGGAGGTACCTAGCTGCACGGGGGATAACGGTGGGAGTTACCTCCATAAGGGAAATGGTCAGGAGGAGGTACCTAGCTGCACGGGGGATAACGGTGGGAGTAACCTCCATAAGGGAAACGGTCAGGAGGAGGTACCTAGCTGCACGGGGGATAACGGTGGGAGTAACCTCCATAAGGGAAACGGTCAGGAGGAGGTACCTAGCTGCACGGGGGATAACGGTGGGAGTAACCTCCATAAGGGAAACGGTCAGGAGGAGGTACCTAGCTGCACGGGGGATAACGGTGGGAGTAACCTCCATAAGGGAAACGGTCAGGAGGAGGTACCTAGCTGCACGGGGGATAACGGTGGGAGTAACCTCCATAAGGGAAACGGTCAGGAGGAGGTACCTAGCTGCACGGGGGATAACGGTGGGAGTAACCTCCATAAGGGAAACGGTCAGGAGGAGGTACCTAGCTGCACGGGGGATAACGGTGGGAGTGTTTGTGATGTTGAGGTGAGCGTGTCAGAGACAGTCCTTGTTATTAGTATTCATGTTGTGGTTGTATTGGCCATAGTGTTGGTTTATTTCTGTGTGTGTTTACCTGCGTCTGTGTGTTTACCTGTGTGTGTGTGTGTGTGTGTGTGTGTGTGTGTGTGTGTGTGTGTGTGTGTGTGTGTGTGTGTGTGTGTGTGTGTGTGTGTGCTCACCGTCTCTCTGTCCAGCTGTTTGTTGACCTTCACCATGCCAGAGAGAGGGTCTATGAAGAACTGGTTCTCTCTGTCGCCACTGACGATGGAGTAGAGGATATCACCATTCACCTGACTGTCTACGTCCTCAGCTGTCAGCTAGAGGAGGAGGACATGGGGTTAGGCAGGGACTCTCCAACACACACAGTAAGATGGTTAGTGTTTCCTCGAGTGTCCCCATTCAGTTGAACTTATTGGATGTATCCCAGAATGAGCACACTTGACCTAACTAATTAAGGGCTTGATGATTAGTTCAGATTGAATCAGGTGTGTTTGTACCAGAAAAGTCTAAATGAGTTCAACCCGACTGTGGGTACTCCTGGAGAGGTCTGGAAAACACGGCTGAACCAGTCCAGGTTAAAGAGACTGGGGTACTCCTGGAGAGGTCTGAGAAACACGGCTGAACTAGTCCAGGTTAAAGAGACTGGAGTACTCCTGGAGAGGTCTGAGAAACACGGCTGAACCAGTCCAGGTTAAAGAGACTGGGGTACTCCTGGAGAGGTCTGAGAAACACGGCTGAACCAGTCCAGGTTAAAGAGACTAGGGTACTCCTGGAGAGGTCTGGGAAACACGGCTGAACCAGTCCAGGTTAAAGAGACTGGAGTACTCCTGGAGAGGTCTGAGAAACACGGCTGAACCAGTCCAGGTTAAAGAGACTGGGGTACTCCTGGAGAGGTCTGAGAAACACGGCTGAACTAGTCCAGGTTAAAGAGACTGGAGTACTCCTGGAGAGGTCTGAGAAACACGGCTGAACCAGTCCAGGTTAAAGAGACTGGGGTACTCCTGGAGAGGTCTGAGAAACACGGCTGAACCAGTCCAGGTTAAAGAGACTAGGGTACTCCTGGAGAGGTCTGGGAAACACGGCTGAACTAGTCCAGGTTAAAGAGACTGGGGTACTCCTGGAGAGGTCTGAGAAACACGGCTGAAACAGTCCAGGTTAAAGAGCCAACAGGACATACTGTACCTTGACGACGGACTCTCCGATGGTTGCGTCCTCGGATACGACAGCAGTGTAGACGTCTCGGCTGAACATGGGTGCATTGTCGTTGACATCCGTCAGGTTGATGTTTACCATGGTTACGGCGCTTAGGGGCGGGTTTCCACCATCTCTGGCCTCCACAGTAAGGAAGTAGTCTTTACACGTCTCAAAGTCCAGAGGCTTGGACACAGCGATGGCACCTGGTACAAAGAGGGTGGAAGGTCAATAGGTAGGTAGGGATCCTACTTCTAACGCCATGTAGAAGTCTGTAACACGAATATGCAAACATAGACATACAGTACCAGTCAAAAGTTTGGACACACCTACTCATTCAAGGGTTTTTCTTTATTTTTACAATTTTCTACATTGTAGAATAATAGTGAAGACATCAAAACTATGAAATAACACATATGGAATCATGTAATAACCAAAAAATTGTTAAACAAATCAAAATATATTTTATATTTGAGATTCTTCAAAAGAGCCACCCTTTGCCTTGATGACAGCTTTGCACACTCTTGGCATTCTGTCAACCAGCTTCATGAGGAATGCTTTTCGAACAGTCTTGAAGGAGTTCCCACATATGCTGAGCACTTGTTGGCTGCTTTTCCTTCACTCTGCAGGCCAACTCATCCCAAACCATCTCAATTGGGTTGAGGTCACGTGATTGTGGAGGCCAGGTCATCTGATGCAGCACTCCATCACTCTCCTTCTTGGTCAAATAGCCCTTACACAGCCTGGAGGTGTGTTTGGGGTCATTGTCCTGTTGAAAAACAAATGATAGTCCCACGAAGCACACACCAGATGGGATGGAGTATCGCTGCAGAATGCTGTGGCAGCCATGTTGGTTAAGTGTGCCATGAATTCTAAATAAATCACTGACAATGTCACCAGCAAAGCACACCACACCATCACACCTCCTCCTCCATGCTTCACAGTGGGAACCACACATGCGGAGATCATACGTTAACATACCCAGCGTCTCACAAAGACATAGCGGTTGGAACCAAATATCTCAAATTTGGACTCATCAGACGAAAGGATAGATTTCCACCGATCTAATGTCCATTGCTCGTGTTTCTTGGCCCAAGCAAGTCTCTTCTTCTTGTTGGTGTAGTGGTTTCTTTGCAGCAATTCGACCATGAGGGCCTGATTCACGCAGTCTCTGCTGAACAGTTGATGTTGAGATGTGTCTGTTACTTGAACTCTGTGAAGCATTTATTTGGGCTGCAATTTCTGAGGCTGGTAACTGTAATGATCCTCTGCAGTAGAGGTAACTCTGGGTCTTCCTTTCCTGTGGCGGTCCTCATGAGAGCCAGTTTCATCATAGCGCTTGATGGTTTTTGCGTCTGCACTTGAAGAAACAGTCAAAGTTCTTAAAATTTTCCAGATTAACTGACCTTCATGTCTTAAAGTAATAACAGACTGTCGTTTCTCTTTGCTTACTTGAGCTGTTCTTGCCATAATATGGACTTGGTCTTTCACCAAATAGGGCTATCTTGCGTATACCACCCCTACCTAATCAAAACACCACTGTTTGTCTCAAACACATTAAGAAGAAAAGAAATTCCCCAAATTAACTTTTAACAAGGCACACCTGTTAATTGAAATGCATTCCAGGTGACTACCTTATGTAGCCGGTTGAGAGAATCCCAAGAGTGTGCAAAGCTGTCATCAAGTCAAAGGGTGGCTACTTCAAGAATCTCAAATATAAAATATTCTTGATTTGTATAACACTTTCTTGATTACTACATGATTCCATATGTGTTATTTCATAGTTTTGATGTCTTCACTATTATTCTACAATGTAGAAAATAATAAAAATAAAGAAAAACACTGGAATGAGTAGCTGTGTCCAAACTTTTGACTGGTACTGTACATATATTTAAACTTTATATTCTGCATATGGGAACTTACCAGTGATGGGGTGTATGTGGAACTTTCCGTGCTCGTTGCCTGAGCGGATACTATAGGTTATCTCAGCGTTGGTTCCAATGTCCTTACTGGCTGCATACACTCTCAGAACCTCCGTCCCTAACCCCACGTCCTCTGGCACGGTGGCGAGGTGGTCACGCCGCTCAAACACCGGTGGGTTGTCATTGATGTCCAGGACCGTGACGGTCACGTTGACCAGGGAGGACAGGCGGACAGGAGAACCCTGGTCGGACGCTCTGACCGTGATCATGTAGGACGGTTGCTGTTCGCGGTCGAGGATATGTTCCAGGACCACGATGCCAGAGGATTTGTCGATGGAGAAGAAGCCTCCGGCAGAGTCGGCAAGAGAATATACTACCTTACGACTGATGCCTGGAGAGAGCGGAGAGGGATATTAGAACAATCTTTCATGAATAAATTATTTAATTTATTGATTGCCATCTGTGCGTGTGTGTTTCGAGAGTTGAGATATCAGAAAACAGACAGTAGAAAGAGAGAGAGCAAGAGAGAGAAAGAGAGAGAGTGCTAGTGAACATTAAACGGCAAAGGGAGATAGAGAGGTTGACTCCAGTTCAAACATGAATCTCTCCTCCCTGATACACTTCTCTCTCTCGCACTCTCTCTCTCTCTCTGGTTCCCTCTTCCTCGCTCTCTCTCCTCCCCGATACCCTTCTCTCCCTCTCTGGTTCCTTCATTCTCGCTCTCTCTCCCTCCCTCCCTCCCTCTCCTGATACCCATCTCTCTCTCTCTCTCTCTCTCCTCTCATGATTCCCTTCTGGCTCTTTCTCTCTCTCTCTCTCTCTCCCTCACTCCCTCACTCCCCTCTCCTGATGCCCTTGTCTCTCTCTCTCTCCCTCTCTCTCCTCCCCTCATGCCCTTGTCTCTTGCATCCTGCTAACAGCCACAAAGCTTCCTATTTGAAACCTGCATGGCTTGTTTTGGTAATCCTTTAATGCGCAAATACCTTTATCTCTAATACTTCAATACTTTTATGGATGTGACTTTCATTAGTGTGGTTGGGACTTTTCATTAGTGTGGTTGGGACTTTTCATTAGTGTGGTTGGGACTTTTCATTAGTGTGGTTGGGACTTTTTATTAGTGTGGTTGGGACTTTTCATTAGTGTGGTTGGGACTTTTCATTAGTGTGGATGTGACTTTTCATTAGTGTGGTTAGGACTTTTCATTAGTGTGGTTGTGACTTTTCATTAGTGTGGTTGTGACTTTTCATTAGTGTGGTTGGGACTTTTCATTAGTGTGGATGTGACTTTTCATTAGTGTGGTTAGGACTTTTCATTAGTGTGGATGTGACTTTTAATTAGTGTGGATGTGACTTTTCATTAGTGTGGTTGTGACTTTTCATTAGTGTGGTTGTGACTTTTCATTAGTGTGGTTGTGACTTTTCATTAGTGTGGATGTGACTTTTCATTAGTGTGGATGTGACTTTTCATTAGTGTGGATGTGACTTTTCATTAGTGTGGATGTGACTTTTCATTAGTGTGGTTGTGACTTTTCATTAGTGTGGTTGTGACTTTTCATTAGTGTGGTTGTGACTTTTCATTAGTGTGGATGTGACTTTTCATTAGTGTGGTTGTGACTTTTCATTAGTGTGGATGTGACTTTTCATTAGTGTGGTTGTGACTTTTCATTAGTGTGGATGTGACTTTTCATTAGTGTGGATGTGACTTTTCATTAGTGTGGATGTGACTTTTCATTAGTGTGGTTGTGACTTTTCATTAGTGTGGTTGTGACTTTTCATTAGTGTGGTTGTGACTTTTCATTAGTGTGGTTGTGGCAGAGGTTTATTTTCTTTCCATTCCCTCTTTGCCAGGCGAGACAGTGACAGCAGCCAAATGGGAGTGTTAGCAGTGTGTGTGTGTGATTGCTAGCAGTATGTGCTAACAGCTGGTCCAAACCCAAGGCAAATTAAATAGGATTGTTAACAGCTAACAGTGAGGTATGTGCTGAGCAGAGCAGAGTAAACATTATTATAAACTCTACCCATCTATCGGTTAATATTCAGCTGGATGGGCAACTCTGGTCCTGGAGAGCTGCAGTGTGTGCAGGTGAGAGAGAGAGAGAGACAGACAGAGAGAACGACAGAGAGTGAGAGACAGAGTGTGACAGAGAGAGAGAGTGTGACAGAGAAAGAGAGTGTGACAGAGAGAAAGTGACGGGGAGAGAGAGAGAGAGAGAGAGAGAGGGAGAGAGAGAGAGAGAGAGAGAGAGAGAGAGAGCATAGCCTTGGTATTGAGAGAGGCTGCTGTTGGCAGACCATCTACTGGGTGAAATACCACATTGTGCATCACAGCAGCAATATTTGTGACCTGTTGCCACAAGAAAAGGACAACCAGTAAAGAACAAACACCATTGTAAATACAACCTATATTTATGTTTATTTATTTTCTCTTTTGTACTTTAACTATTTGCACATCATTACAACACTGTATACAGACATAATATGACATTTGAAATGTCTTTATTCTTTTGGAACTTCTGTGAGTGTAATGTTTACTGTTAATACTTTATTGTTTATTTCACTTTTGTTTATTATCTACTTCACTTGCTTTAGCAATGTTAACATATGTTTCCCATGCAATAAAGCCCTTGAATTGAAATTGAATTGAGAGAGGGAGAGAGAGACCGAGACAGAGAATGAGGGAGAAACAGAGCGGAGAATATTCCATTCCTACCTTCATCAGGGTCGATGGCCTGTATGCGTGTAAGCAGGGCCTTGGTGGATGTGTCTTCATACACACTGGCAGTGTAGTGGGGAGCAGAGAACGCCGGAGGGTTGTCATTCACATCCAACAGCGTCAGGTGGACCTCCGCACGACAGAACCGACCACCTCCGTCTGTCGCCTGGGCAACCAGTCTGTACACAGGGGTCTTCTCCCTGTCCAGGGCCTGGGCTGTCTTTAGTTCGCCTGAACAGAAAAAGAGGAGAGACAGGTTAAGATCACACACACATCAACTTCATTGGTAAACCTCAAACAGAGTAAAGGTAGTGTACCAGTGTCTGGGTCGATGCTGAAGTCTTCAGAGCCCGGTCCATGTAGAGAGTACTGGATCCAAGCACTGACCCCTACATCAGCATCGCTGGCTCCAATGCCTACTATCAATCTGTTGACTGGGATATCCTCTGGGAACGAGGCTGTGTAAAGAGCCTGCACACACAACAAGATAGCATCAAACACCACAACAGTCATAATGCATAGCATTACACCAAGAACATACTAACAACAGTCATAATACATTTATCCAGAGACAACAAAAATGTAGGCTACTGACATCAAACCCCCACAACGTTCATAATACATAACATTTACACACACAAGAAAATACTAACATCAAAAAGTTATCCCTCAGAACATACAGCTCCTCTATAAACAACAAGAAGTGAATACTAACTACATAATGCAGTAGCCTGTATATCAGTCAGCATCAGCCACTACTCTCCTCATAGTGTACAACAGCTCCCTAGAGCGACAGAACTAACAGTAGTAACTAACACACAGCAAAAAACATTGTCTATCAAACTGCATTAGAAATCAACAGAGTTCCTTAACATATACAGCAAACACACTGCTCAAACAGACACAACCACAGCTACATATCACAAGACCTCACAAGGAACACAGAGACACCACATAAAACCTCACACAGGAACACAGAGACACCACATAAAAACACACACAGGAACACAGAGACACCACATAAAAACACACACAGGAACACAGAGACACCACATAAAAACACACTCTAAATTACACAGTCTAAAATATACAGTGCCTGTTTACAGTAAAAGAACAGACCCTGCAGAATCTGGAAACAGAACCAACAGAAGCAAACAAAACTATTAAATATGAGTTATGACTGAGGCTTGAACATTAAACACAAATACATATAAGACAAGTGGAATTCAACTGTAAAGTCAC